>NW_026999330.1:77306-245404 GCF_037126465.1 Ornithodoros turicata | reverse complement strand
GTGTATGTCACAACACTCGAGTGTATGTAACACAACGCTTTCGAAGAACAACACGAAGGAAAACACTTTCCCCATACACATCGCACACGTATCTTGAATCCCAATGGCAGATTCGAAGCGCTTCCGGAGCAAGCTTTGTTGCACAACCGTGAGCAAGTCTGTTCAATATTTGGAGATCGGGAACAGTGCTGGAGTCGATGCAACGGGAGCTTCGGAGCGGCCTTCAAGCCAAGGTGCTCCAAGGGCAACGCAGACTGCTCTTCCAAAATAAGCAGATTCAACAGAAATTCTCCGTGACATGTCACTTATCGCTGGCACTGTTTATTTGCTGTGCTTGCTTCGCTTACATTACCGCTACACAATATGTCTTCGCCGTGACTTGTATTTCGCGTCTTACGTCGGTGATTTCGTTACTTGACGAGAGCGGTGAGCCAGATGTTACAAGTGCAACTTTAAGAGATTAGGAGGACCTTAATGCAGCAAAATACAGGGTGATTCACGAACTATGTTATCTGGGGTTTATCAGAAAACGGTAGAACAGAAAAGTATGCGGTCAAACGGCTGCCGTGCGGCAATTAAGTTAGCCGTCGTCGAAAAATACACTTATCGAATTTGAACTGCAAGAAATTGAAATCTCTCAATTGAACTCTGAAATTTGCTTGGTCAACATGGCATCGCTTCTTCTTTCCTTTTTTTCTTTCTTTTTTTTTTTTTTTTTTTCAAAATCAGGAAGCCTCTGGCGGACTTATACCGGAAGCCGAAATCTCTAATGCTACAGCGAGTGCAAAGAAGAAAAAAAAAGCAATGAAAACAGGCTTTCTTTTTGACGCGCCGTATTTCAACTGGACACGAATGGGTTATTTTGGCTGTGCTGAACCCGAGCCCGAACCGAACCGATAACCTTGAACCGAAACTTCCGAGCCCAGCTTACTGTTACACATAAGTATTTGTAAGATTCGGCGCGGACGAGAGGAGTAGTGCCGAAGTAGTAGCTTGAAATTAGAGGAAAGGTCCGTGAGAGGGACAGAACTTTATATTTATGAGTATTGACAGGCAGTAACCATGCCGAGCACCAAGGTGATATCCATACAAGGTCCTCCTGGAGTGTTTCACAGTCTAGGTTGGAAGGTACTTTACGGTAGATGACGCAGACGTCCGCGAAGAAACGGACAGACGAAGTTAAGCGTTTACAGATGTCATTAATTAAAATGAGAAATTAAATAGGGCCTATCTCCGAACCCTAGATATAATTGAAGAAATCTCTCAAAGTATTTCAGACCCTCTGAATGTCCAATATTAGTGTACAGGAAGACTACATCCATCGTAGCTAGAATAGCGTTACTAAGATCAGTGTGGCTATTGTTAATGGAATCAATCTTACAGAGAAGATCATTGGTGTCCTTTACATGCGAAGGGAGAAGAGACGGGATGTGGCTAATGCAATGGTCAACGACTAAAGATTTTTGGGGGTGGGGGTGTTGATGCCAGATATAATTGGTCTACCTGGATGATTTTCCTTGTGAACTTTAATAAGGAGGTAAAAAACACCTGGTTTAACGTTCTTGCGTTTAATAAATTTGGAAATGTTGGGAGGAATCAAGTAACGATTAGAAAGGGTATCGATTACTTTGTTGATACTCCCGCAGAAAGACGACGTAGGGTCAGCATCTAAACGTAAGTCAAATTTGGTGTCGCTCAGTTGCTTCGGGGCTTCTGCTATATAGTCTGAAGAGTTGAGGACGACGATACTTTCACCTTTCTCCGCAGATATAATTATGATATCAGCACGGGACCTCAAACTTATTCGATGCCGCTTTTTCGTAGATGGTAATATTGCGGTCGTATGATTTGGTACTATTATAGAATGTGTGCTTAATGTCATTATATACCGCTTGAATGTAGTTATCAATTAGCGGACTAGTTTTGTTTGGGAGTGTAAGTAGATGCCTTCTTAAACACGGCAGCGTTGCTGATGGGCGTACCATGGGAAAACGTTCGAAGGTGCATTCTTCTGCATAGGCTCTGCAAATCGTTTAGTATTTCGAATTCATCTATATTAGGCTGTGTGGGGGCCAAGCTCCCAGTCAACAAGCTATTGTAAATTCGGCGTAGACCAAACGTTGGATATCAACAAAATGAATGCTGGATAGACGATCAAAGCAAGCGTGAAATCAGGATGTCAAACGTCCGCTCGAAAACACGTTAATTTAACAAGTGCCGATCAACATAAGTTTAACATATGTGGAATGCAGTTTATATGTGGATACAACGTACCAGCCTGTACGATATGAGAGCATAAAATATACAGCGCTTTACAACGTTTCTCCAACGCTACCATGACGACAAAAATTACACGTTCAATGTAATTTTACATTTATTTTAGTATATCCCCTTATCACTCTGAATGTCTCTTTAGACATCCCAAGTCTGGTATAAAAATAATTTCGCAGGAAAGTGGAGAATAGAATCACTTTATTACCCAAAGCACGTATGGCATAGGTGTTGACTTGCTATAGCCCCCGTGTTTATCTCCTGCACTGTTGACTTGTGGTTGTGCTTGGTCCCCTGCTTATCTGTACGCGTAGGCACTGGGACGTTGCATCTGCAAAAAAAATCGTGAAGTGCCAATTGATGAGCTGCTCATGCCTGTGTCAAGACCACTTTGTGGTTATTTACGTTTGCAAACCACACAGCGTCCGTTTATACAGATCACAATCACAATATCCCTTTTGCACCTGGTCCTCATTTCCTTCGGAAATAAAATAAAATTAAGATGCATAAAGAAATTTCGCCACCTAAGGATCGTCGATGTCACTCACCAGTATAATTAGCTCGTGTCCTGCCCGCTATCGACGCAACTGAAGCCTCTGGTCCCTTGTTGCCTGATGAACGGCTACCGATTTCATTGTTCTTTCGTGTTTTCCAATCTCTGGAACTCACCGGCCAAGTAGAAGTTCCGCCGTCGAAGTACAGTCAGACGTCGGTCAAACGACACACACACATGATACAGACATGTCAATGTTATATAATTTTTCGATTTACGTAGCATTCTTACCTGCAACGTATTAGACGGTAAATGATTCCAAGCTTGCTCAAAGAGACGCTTTCCGAGTCGTAAAAGAACATGTAAGATGAAAACCACAGTGAGTCTACCACAAATTAAAAGTAGCACACGCACGCTAATGCGCCAACAAGTATAGCCAGGATTGTTTTCATTTCCATGAACTCGGAGGGCTGAATCGACTCGAAGAACAATAGAGTCTCAAACGAACGCTTATAAACAAAGACACCACGGCCGTTTATCTGTATAGACTGTGGCCGTATGTGGTGTATCCGTTGCCTACGAGTGATACTCACTTAGAGCTTCACAAACTTCAACCGGTGATAGAGCTGTTCGCGCTGGAAATTACCGTACTCCTCAAAGACATCGAGACGCCGTCATGTTCCTCCACTCCATCCGCTCCCGGCGTCTGGAACAGTTTGAAATTAACCGCTGCCATTGCGCAACGGGCTAGGATATCACGTGATTCTCGTTTCTGCGCCTGACAAAAATACGCCTTCTGCGCAGACTTCTCCTAGCTCAGTCAACACACATAGTTGGTAGAATGCAGAATTAACGTTGAATATTGCTGAACAATGTAGAACGCAAAATGCGAACAATGGTTCCGCGCTGATTTTACGTAGTCAATTCAGTATGTCAAATGTTTTACGTCAATATAACGTGGATTTGTTGCACACAAACTACCAGTAGATTAAAGAGAGAAACTGATGTTCTGAGGCTGGAACAACAAAGAAGGGACAGATACAAACAAAGCCTCAAATGCCTAAGGACCGGTAAACCAGAAGATGTGGGTTCGATCCCTACAGCTGGCTAACCTTTTCAGTGACTTTCATCTTTCATCGTTAATAGTAGATTGTCATACGTGAAAACAGAGTCGATAACTGTGATGGAAAGTCACAGGAGAACAGACGTCAAATATACAACGCTGCTTTCGCGAAAATTTTGCCATGCCCAAGAATTAGGGACAAAACGTAAAGCAGGCTTCACCTAAAACAGCTCCCATAGAGCCTGTGTATTTTGGAACGAAAAGGGCGTGCTACATATTCTGCTGGCAGCGCTTTGCATTCGTTCTCTAATGGCATGTTGCCTCTGCCAAGACGAAACTTTTGAGCATTTTTTTGGGCATGAATAGTGGCATCTTCAAGGTTCCATTCGGGTTCCAAATTTTGAACATGTAAAGGAGCCTTCAATCGCCGCACGAACGCGTAGCGGCGAAGCCTACGTTCAAGGCCACGCGCAACCACAGGTTTGGGAAATGGCTCGCCGCAGAAGAGACTAAAACAGATAAAGAAGACAAATAATAAATAACAATACGAGGAGCAAAGATTTGTGTTACTTCACGTGGTAAGGGTATAGGATATAAAAAGCTAAAAGCCTGACAGCTCTTAGGAGAACTAACATCGTTGAGCAAACGTGTGTACATTATGGCTGTTGCGAAGTCTGTTGGTACCTGCAAAACTGTGAGAAATCAAACAAAACGTAAGATAAAGGTGTGGTCGGAGCGAACGGCACAACAAAGACGACAATAAATGATGACGATGAGATGGGTGTTTCACCGCGGAGGTGCTTAGCCTACCCCACTGCACGTGGAGCATTATGTGAAGATGGTGAAGGGGGGATGAAAACACAAGAAAGAACTAAAATGAACAGCAGAAAATGGACCAACGACAGCTTAAGACGACATGTACTAGTTTGCACAGGAAAATGTCATATCTGAGGTTCTACGATGTGCTAGGGTTGTCAAATCAAGTTTATCGAGGAGAGGTTCATAATTATAGACACCAATGCGTCGGTCATAGAGAATGTCAATGACTCCAAGGGATTCAATGTTGTCATTCGGTCAATCTCTTATCTTTGAAAATTAGTGAAGCTCATTAAGTATACCATTTTAGTTAGCCATCGAACACTGATGAGACCGGCTAGGAAAGGTATCCGAGAGGCCAGGTATGTTAGGCGCCCGAACGGCACGTCCGGGGCTCTCATACATTTTTAATAACAACTGTGGCACCTAACAAAGGACAACCTGTATATCCTCATGTGTTTCCATACTGACTCCCGGAAGAATTCGAGGGTCGTTCGAGTAGACCGAATGTACAATCGTATTTATGAAATAGCGCACAAAAAAAGGAAACGAAAAAAAAAATGACATGGTTGCAAAATTTGAGACATACACAAATAAGATTTGACTAAAATTGATTAACGAACCAACAATCAGTTTGATTGTAGAAACAAGACATTTTGAGGCACGATAGATCTATAAGTTGAGTGAACGTTGGCGTGGATATGTCACGGTGTCGTCTAGACGAAAAAAATGCTTAAGGCTGAAGGCCCGGCAGTGCAGAGAACCTACGGATACGCATGTAAGATGAGGGAAGTAGGACAACCATGCACACACACGCGCATGACGCTGAACTATAAAACCGATCTATATATTCCGAAACTCCGAGTGGATGAACACACCGTTTGTATAGACTGCCGGTTTCGTTTCCTCTTTCTCGCTCTCTCCTTTTTCCTTTCGATTTTTTTTTTTTTTTGGGGGGGGGGGCGTGGGGGCTTATTAATACCTGAAGACAATTTATGATACAGCTATAGGATGTCAGGCTTCCTCGCGAACGCAGGAGCCTCTCTCTAGGGAGGAAAGCGCAAAGGCGGTCACGTGGTCGGTTTGTATTACAACACATTACTCTGCTCACTTTTGACCACAATAATGCTAGTTGCCTTGTCGATGTCATCTGCATTTTTTAGACACTGTAGATATGTCGTTCACCTCGAAACTACAAAAAAAGTTAAGAAATCACGACTTTCTGCTGTTGATTTATGCTGGTGTTTGATTTGCGATTATCTGGCGACTTTCTGTTGTCGTCATCTCTCAAAATCTCTCAAAATAAGCACAATCTCAGACAACGAAAAAAAAAATAGAAAAGTAAAGAAAATATATCGTTCTACTGTCCTGTCTTTTATTTTCCAGACTTAATACAGCAAAAGCCGTAGTGGCTCAAATCTATCCCTACTGCAGCCTAATGCCGCGTGCTTTTCGACAGCCGTACTCCTGGCTTTTCTTTTCGTCAGTGGAGAGGGTTCTAGCAGGTGTGCTGTCTTGTCAGCGTAGTTCTTCTGAAGATTTACAATTTTGCTGCTCGGGCTTTCAGCAGGCTGCTTGGGACTGTGTTGTTCGCTATCGCGTCTTCTTTCATTCGATCATCTTTGTTTCTGTAGGTGTGAAGAAAAGTTTATTGACCGGTTGATAAGCAACTGCGTGCACTACGTAAAAGTCAGTTGTGTAGCATCGATTGCTAATACGTATGAGTTGAATAAATACGAATGAAGCACGATGAACATTTGATTTACACATAAGAGTTAGTGACGTCTTCATGTTGGGAAAAACTTCGCATGGCTGCATATGCGATCACAATGTCCTCCTTTTAACGTTGAAGCCAAAATAATCGGGGGCACTCCAAGCCACGTTACTCAAGCTGTGACGCAACATTTGCCTCAGCTTGCTGTCGTCTGGATCTTTGGACGTCGTTCCCGATTTCCGTTCTTAGCTCCCCTCGCGTCATAGAGTCCACATCTAACATGCGTGACACGCGCTCGTTGAGTTCGACACTTATATGTGGCCTCTTTCCTCTTGGATGCCATCTTCTTCCCAGTACATGACGTCACGTTTCTGATATCTCCTAGCCTGTAGCGCAGATGAATTCTTCTATCCTTTAACATATTTTAGCCTATCCCATGCTTCGTCCCATTTGTTTGTTCGCCGATGATGTAGGTTCTCTAAGACACAATTTTTCTTTTTTAGTCCTTGTCGAGAAGGCCATCCTAGTCAGCGCTGCTGCATGTGGCTCATCGCGGCGTGATGCGAAAAAACATGTATATACGGGGTCACGCTCTGCTGTCCGTACCCCTTGCATTTGTTTCCCAGATCTAGAAACATAGTTAGGACGTTTAACGTCTCCTGACGCAGATCTTTCCCTGCAGTATATTGCTCAATCCTTTTACCACACGTCTGAAAAGACCCCATAACTGTGCTAGTTCATCTCTGGTGTCCGAGGGCAGGGCTGGGGTCGCAAGGCGTGGTAGACTCTCAAGAAGTAAATCGTCATTCTTCCCTGTTAATGACATGAATTTAGTAACTTCCGTTTTGCTGTCAGTGAGCAGTCTGACGTTCGCACCAGATCCCTTTATAATCTCTTCCAGTTTTCTCACGGACGTGTCTTTTCCTTTTGGATCGGCACACTATTAGCAGTGTCTACGTCCTGCATTTCAGGGACAATGAAGCGGGGTACCATAGAGAAGAATGGGGTGCCGCACTGCAGTTTTTCATGTTGCCCTACATCTGCGTCTGCTTTCCACTGGCCGAACAATAACTTGTGAGTGTTTGTTTCACAAAATTGATTCTCATAATAATACCTAAGAGGATCCTTAATTCAAGTGCTTATATGCGTTCGATTACCGATGCCAAACAATTTAAGAAATGCTTATGCGACCATTGCGGGCGGAGGGGTGACGTGGAAATTGGAGCGATATGCATGCCTACACTGGCGGCACTTTGCTGGGGGAAGGGAAGAAGAGGGGGAGATGAAGGAGGAAGGCTCACGCGTCTGGCTGGCATGACCATTGCGCTGCATTGCCGTTTTTCAATTTCCACTTTTTACGTGTTGTCATTGTTTGCTCCAGTTGACCAAAATGTTTCATGTACTTGTTTATTTACCTCCACGTATCTGCACATTTTTTTCATGTGGTTGTATGCTGCTATGGTAACATTATGCTACGAAATGCTAACCTCCCTTTTATATTGCCTCCATGGCCAACAGGGGAAATAAATACATGAGTCAGTAGGTCTCACAGCTAAACAACCGTCCACCTTCCGCGTTCATGCTTTGAGAGCGATAAGAGATAAAAGCGATAATCAGCTTCTTTTGCGGGACTCGCCGATGCCACTCGACTACTGAAGTTTCTCTCTCTCTCTCTCTCTTTGTTTTTTTTTTCTTTTTTTCTTACAGCGGTTGCAGACCGGCCACTACTGCACGGCTCATGATGTACTCGTACCGGGGCATCAAGCGCGGAATCATTATTTTATCTGTATCTTGTTGAGTTGCCCGCTTCATCACGACTTCTGCATTAACCACACGACAGACAGAAAGGCGAGGGCTATTACAGCAGCTATCAACGAAACCCGTGCACAAAAGTAACGACCGACTTATTGTTTTAGTTACTTTTTTTCCCTTCCATACTTCATCTAATGAAATCATTCCTTGTTCATCAAGATATCTACTGGACCTGATAGCACTGCGGTCTTGTCTTGAGTAGGAAGTATGCTAGGACGTTGCCAAAGCTTATTCGCTCTGCGCGCGTTCTTGCTATTGTTCTTGTATGCAAGAGCTTTTGTGCCCCTATTTTCTGCGTCTGAGAATTCTGGGAGTCTGCGACGGGAGTACGAACAGATGGGCCTTCCTATATGTCTTCAGACTGCCTGTACGCCATAGAACGAATAATTGCTAAAAGGGTATTCGATAATCTGTATGGGAATATACAAGGAATATATTACACGTCCGTGAGAAAGCTGGCAGAGATTATAAAGGGATGTGGTGCGAACGTCAGACTGCTCACTGACAGCAAAACGGAAGTTGCTAAATTCACATCATTAACAGGGAAGAATGACGATTTATTTCTTGATAGTCTACCACGCCTTGCAAACCCAGCCCTGTCCTCGGACACCAGAGATGAACTAGCACAGTTATGCGGTCTTTTCAGAGGTGTGGTAAAAGAATTGAGCAAGATACTGCAGGGAAAGATCTGCGTCAGGAGACATTAAACGTCCTAACTATGTTTCTAGGTCTGGAAAACAAATGCAAGAGGTACGGACAGTAGAGCGTGACCCCGTATATACATGTTTTTTCGCATTACGCCGCGATGAGCCACATGCAGCAGCGCTGACTAGGATGGCCTTCTAGCCAAGGAAGATAAATTGTGTCTTAGAGAACCTACATCACCGGCGAGCAAACAAATGGGACACAGCATGGGATGCGCTAAAATATGTTAAAGTTGGAAGAAAATTCTGCGCTACAGGCTAGGAGATATCAGAAACGTGACGTCACGTACTGGGAAGAAGGTGGCACCCAACAGGAAAGAGGCCACGTATAAGTGTCGAACTCAACCAGCGCGTGTCACGCATGTTAGATGTGGACTCTATGATGCGAGGTGAGCTAAGAACGGAAATCGGGAACGACGTCCAAAGATCCAGACGACGGCAAGCTGAGGCAAATGTTGCGTCACAGCTTGAGTAACGTGGTTTGAAGTGCGCCCGATTATTTTGGCTTCAACGTTAAAAGGAGGACATTGTGATCGCATATGCAACCATGCGAATTTTTTCCCAACATGAAGACGTCACTAACTCTTATGTGTAAATCAAATGTTCATCGTGCTTCATTCATATTTATTCAACTCATACGTACTAGCAATCGATGCTACACAACTGACTTGTACGTGGTGCACGCAGTTGCTTATCAACTAGTCAATAAATTTTTCTTCACACCTACAGAAACAAAGATGATCGAATGAAAAAAGACGCGACAGCGAACAACACAGTCCCAAGCAGTCTGCTGAAAGCGCGAGCATGTACGACGGGTGGATCAAGATAGTAAATCTTCAGAAGAAATACGCTGATGATACAGCACACCTGCTAGAACCCTCTCCACTGACGAAAAGAAAAGCCAGGAGTACGGCTGTCGAAAAACACGCGGCATTAGGCTGCAATAGGGATAGATTTGAGCCACTACAGCGTTAGCTGTATTAAGTATGGATAATAAAAGACAGGAACGCAGCACGATACGTATTTTCTTTTCCCCCGTTGTCTGAAATTGTGCTTATTTTGGTAGACTTTGATAGATAGAACAGAAAGTCGCCACAAAATCGCAAATGAAACTCAAACAACAGAAGTCGTGACTTCTTAACTTTTTTTGCAGTTTCGAGGTGAACGACATATCTACAGTATCTAAAAAATGCAGATGACATTGACAAGACAACGAGCATTATTGTGATCAAAAGAGAGCAGAGTAATGTGTTATAATACAAACGGAACACGTGACCTTTTACAATTGCGCTTTCCTCCCTAGAGAGAGGCCCCTGCGTTCGCGAGGAAGCCTGACATCTTATAGCTGTATCATAAATTGTCTTCAGGTATTAATACGCCCCCTCCCCCCCCCCCAGAAAAAAAAGAAAATAAAAAGGAGAGAGCGAGAAAGAAGAAACGAAACCGGCAGTCTATACAAACGGTGTGTTCAGCCACTCGGAGTTTCGGAATATATAGATCGGTTTTATAGTTCACCGTCATGCGTGTGCGTGCATGGTTGTCCTACTTCCCTCATCTTACATGCGTATCCGTAGGTTCTCTGCACTGCCGAGCCTTCAAGCCTCCAGCCTCCAGCCTCTTTCGTCTAGACGACACCATCTACGTCACCGCGACATATCCACGCCAACATTCACTCAACTTATAGACCTATCGTGCCTCAGAATACCTTGTTTCTATAAGCTAACTGAATGTTGGTTCGTTAGGCACACTTTAGCCCGCCAATTTGAGTCAAATCTTTTATTTTTGTATGTCTCAAATTTTGCAACCATGTCCAATTTTTTTGCGCTATTTCATAAACACGATTGTACATTCGGTCTACTCGAACGAGCCTCGAATTCTTCCGGGAGTCAGTATGGAAACACATGAGGATATACAGGTTGTCCTTTGTTAGGTGCCACAGTTGTTATTAAAAATTTATGAGAGCCCCTGACGTGCCGTTTGGGCGCCTAACATACCTGGCCTCTCGGATATCTTTCCTAGCCGGTATCATCAGTGTTCGATGGCTAACTAGAATTGTATACTTAATTAGCTTCACTAATTTTCAAAGATAAGAGATTGACCGAATGACAGCATCGAATCCCTTGGAGTCATTGTACATTCTCTATGACCGACGCATTGGTGTCTATAATTATGAACCTATCGTCGATAAACTTGGTTTGACAACCCTAGCACATCGTAGGACCTCAGATATCACATTTTCCTGTGCAAAGTAGTACATGTCGTCTTAAGCTGTCGTTGGTCCATTTTCTGCTGCTGATTTTAGTTATTTCTTGTGTTTTCATCCTTCCTTCATCATCTTCACATAATGTTCCACGTGCAGTGGGGTAGGGTACGCACCTCCGCGGTGAAACACCCCATCTCATCATCGTCATTATTGTTGTCTTTGTTGTGCCGTTCACTCCGACCACACCTTTATTTTATGTTTTGATTGATTGCTCACAGTTTAGCAGATACCAACTGACTTCGTAACAGCCATAATGTACACACGTTTGCTCAACGATGTTAGTTCTCTTAACAGCTGTCAAGTTTTTATCTTTTTATATCCTATACCATTACCACGTGAAGTAACACACAACTCTTTGCTCCTGGTATTGTTATTTCTTGTTTGTCTTCTTTATCCGTTGTAGTCTCTTATGCGCTGAGCCATTTCCCAAACCTGTGGTTGCGCGTGGCCTTGAACGTAGGCTTCGCCGCTACGCGTCCGTGCGGCGATTGAAGGCTCCTTTACATGTTCAAAATTTGGAACCCGAATGGAACCTTGAAGATGCCACTATTCATGCCCAAAAAAATGCTCAAAAGTTTCGTCTTGGCAGAGGCAACATCCCATTAGAGAACGAATGCAAAGCGCTGCCAGCAGAATATGTAGCACGCGCTTTTCGTTCCAAAATACACAGGCTCTATGGGAGCCGTTTTAGGTGAAGCCTGCTTTACGTTTTGTCCCTAATTCTTGGGCATGCGTAAAGCTATGGCCAATTTCCCACTTTGGCTTGGCTCAAAGAAGCTAGAACCAGTACGCTTTCACCGCTTCCTTGGCGTGGTAATCGACTCGGACTTGCGCTGGGCTCGGCACATTAAACACCTTGAAACTAAAGTGCAGCGATGGCTCCCCGCAATCCAACATCTTTCTGGCCCAGGATGGGGCTGTGATCAGCGTTCCCTGCTCGCGGTTCACGCGGCATTGGTGAGGGCAACTGTGCTTTACAGCCTTCCTATTCTGCACAGGATATCAACAACTTCATTAAATACGCTTCGGTCCCTGTTTGCTCGAAGCCTTCGTCGATGCCTCGGAGTTCCCAGAATGGCTGAAACACGACAAGTACTGGCTGAAGCTGGTGAGCTCCCGCTTGAAGTTCTCCGTGACACGGGAAACGGCTCGGCACTACCTCCGTTTGCGTGCTCACATTCCCCGCCACCCGCTACTCAGGAAAATTCGATACCGCCTTGGAAGCGACTTCTATCGAGTAGCGCAGAGGACACGCCAGACTCTCACTGGCTTCATAACTAAGGACACTATACCGCCGGAAGCCCCCTGGTCTCTCCCGGTACCGCCCACGTTTGTACGCCTCCCAAACCTTCTGCAAAGAAGAGATCAGGTCCCCCCTCAAGTCCTCCGAGCCCATTTTCATGCTCTGGTAGACGAGAAGTTTTCTACGTTTACGGCAGCATATACTGATGGCGCATCCCGAAACAACAAGTCCGCCTCAGCCTTCGTCATTCCATCCGAAGGCGTCGTGCACGGAAGACGCCTTTCACATCCAACCTCCTCCACAGCTGCGGAACTCTATGCCATCCTTTTGTTTCTACAACACATCGCTGATTTTCCACCCCGGGAATGGGCAGTCTTTACAGACTCCAAATCTGCACTTCAAGCAATTGAAACTTCCGGCATACGAGGCCCATCCGCACCCCTAGTCACCGACGTGTTAATGGCTTACCACACTATCTACGCCGCAGGCCACAGGCTAGTTCTCCAGTGGGTTCCAGCCCATTGTGGTGTCGTGGGGAACGAGCAGGCCGACAGCGCCGCAGAAGCAGCACTCTCGTCTCGGAACCGGACCCGTATTGTTCTGCTCAGAGGAGACCGCCGTTCAATTCTGCGACGTCTAGTGACACCCCTGGCTTCCCGCCAACGGACAACCGACATTCTTCCCCCCTCTATGTTGAACAGAGTTGATCCCATGCTCGCTTTCCGCATGCCACGAAACACATCTCGTCAGGATGCTGCATTAATCCACCGCATGCGCCTCGATGTGGCCTTTACAGCTCAGTGGCGTTACCGCTTGAGACAAATTGATTCTCCCACCTGTTGCCACTGTGGTGCTCTTGAGGATCTGGAGCACATTCTTCTTCATTGCCCTCACTACGAACCTTCCCGAATGACACTCTCCGAGTCTCTTCGTCAGCTGGACTCTCGCCCTTTCTCCCTACCGAAATTGCTTGGTCCCTGGCCCAATCCAGCCCAGCAACGCTCTGCGCTGAAAGCTCTTCTGACATTTCTGGACACCATCGGACTTCGATCGTTATTGTGAAGGGGCTCGTTATTTTATTCCCCCCATTCCACCAAGCACTAGGGTAGAGTATCGCCTGTTGCGATGAAACTCCCCACTCTCCAAGGTCGAAAATAAAGTTGTTGTTTGTTGTGCTGCACATATTCATGACTCAAAATGATCTTGTAACACATGGAGATTTCAGATGAAATAAACCCATTTGTGACCTTCGAATGTTTATTTATTGCTGAAAGTTATCCCTTTAGCTGCCCCCAGTGGCCGAGACAAAGTGTGTGCTACACCCACAGATGGTTAGTTATCCATAGAATAATGTATTACTTGGTAATCGTGTTAATGTTATGCCACCATATTTCATATCACAGAAGTGGCAAATAATGACTACAGTGAAGAGCCGGACTTCGGCACAGAAAGAGACGGGAAGGTAGGACTAATGTTTAAACGGCACATGTTGTTACGTTGCTGTGTGTCCATTTACTTGCATCCATACAGGTTGCCACTGCAGGATCATAGTGGTTAGGTGGAAACAAATGTTGTATAGGAGACCGGAATTCTTAACTCTGCATTGAATAATGTTGTGTAGGAAAGCAAAAGCCACGAAGTGTCCTTTTTATTGACAACCTAGACAAACTGATTCTGTGGGGGATACTTTTTGATGTGTAACATATAACAAACATGCATAGAAAATGAAGCACGCATACTTTGTTTGTGTTACTAAAATTGAAGCTTGTCAAACGGGCAGCTGCAGAGTATGAACTGATTGTGATTGCTACGTAACAGGTACACCTGGGGCAAGGCGTGTGGATCGCATCAACCACCTGGCAACAACTGCGGGGCCTGAAAGATCCTCTCTTCTGTAAGGGGGTTGCAGTCGCCATTTGGGGCAGTGAGGTGCTGCAAAATAGGAGTGTCTCTGGCACGCTGTCAAATCGAGCCAAGTCCAGTGGATTGGTGGATCCCCATCCTGGGTTAACACCAGTCAAAAAACTTGCTGTAGAACGTAAGTTGAACATCAGTTCTTACAGAGTTCAGTAGGAATTACATATTAGCAACTTTCGTGTAGTGAGATTGCACTGTAATTACTCTTTGCTACTGTACATGAACATACATACATGGTATACATGTAGCTGGTTGCTGTTTGTGGTTAGTTTGCCCAAATTATGCAAGATGTGGGAATACAGCAGTCAGAACTTCCCATTCATGCAGGCCACTTCACCTACCTTAGAACCACTCTCCAATACCTCATATACCATGTACAATGCTGGTCAAAATTTTGAGGAACGAGCGAGTGGCATCTTTTATCTGTGCAGAGACACCCTAGCGGCGAGCAGAACTGGGCGAGTTTATTTGTTCAGACGGATGGAAGAGTGTGCTTCTGGCGACCCACCGTGGTAGTAGTGATAAATTTGCCTTTGGAATGGTTTCGTTTTTGCTCTACTGCATTGAGCGTGGATCACTATAGCGGCAAGGGGTCCCTCTGCTGTCATAGATATAACAGGGCGCTAAGATGAGACGACTACAGGCTGCAGTGGCATAGCTTTTCTTATTTCTTTTTTATTGGACAAAAACAGAAGAAAATAGCGTGTATACCCTTCAGCACAAGCAACACGAGAAATGGGGATACAGTATTCTTAATAGTTTGTTGGCATCCCTTTCGCATTGAGAGGACGCGGCTCACCTATGCTCTGGACGGGCAGTTCCCGGATGGGCGCTACCATTTCCAGCACGATGGCTCCGTTTATTGAAGCAAAACTATGTAACACCTCCTTGACGTCCTCTGCACAATGCAGCCGATGTGGTCTCCGCAGAGCCTGAAGTTAAACATTATCGAAAACATCTAAGGAATGTGCAAAAGATGGACGCCTACAAGCAGCAAAGATGTACTCGGGAATTTTACAGAAGCAGGGTGGTCCTTACTACGTGAAGACATGGACCTAGTCCGTCGGCTATACACATCCCTGCCTGTGCGCATGGCCACTAAACAACGTATAGAAAGAGTATCGTAACACCCTTCTCGTTTTGTTTGTGCTCAAGGGTACACGCTCTTTTCTCCTGTTTTGTCGAATAGAAAGAGATCTAAAAAGCTAGGACATGCAGACCGTGGTCGTCTCAATTCCTCCTAGCGCCCCGTTATCTCTACGATAGCGGAGATACTCCCTTCTCGCAATAGCAACTTGTGCTTGGTGCAGTAGAGTGGAACAGCAACCATTTCAAAAGCAAACTTACCACTCCTCTCACAGTGGGTCGCCACAAGCGCACTTGCCTGCTTCCAGTCGCCGCTAGGGTGTTTCTGCCCAGAGAAAATAAGCCGATCGCATATTCCTTAAGCTTTGTCGAGCACTGTACAAAGATTATGTGCTGTGTCACGCTGATTTATATACAGTAACACACCTTTTCAGGTGCCTATCATCACTTCTTAACATCGCGAGGAACGCCAGAAAACAACGCTGTTGACCTCGTTAAGAAGAACGTCAAAAAGTTTCTCAAGGAGAAGTTAAGTGATCTCCGCAGAAAGAAATAGACGTATGTTCACACTACTTTACACAAACATATTTGTGTGCATTTAGTTGGTTGCTGTTCATGATTAGTTTGACCAAATTAGGCAAAATGTGGTCATGTAGTTTTCAGAAGTTCCCATTCATGCAGACTGCTTCACGTTTCTTAGAATTACCCTCCAGTAGCACATGTAACGTGTACAAAAATTATGTGCTATGTCGTCTCTATCTATATACAATAGCACTTATCTGGGTTGTTTTTCAGGAGCGTCACTACCTGCCCAGCCTACATACAGTGCAGAACAAAAGTTCACAGACCGAGTGAGTGGTGTATTTTCTCTTTGGCACGACGCCTTAGCGGTGGGAGGAAGCAGGCTCTTTCACTCTGGGTTCACTCATTCAGAGGGGGGAGAGGAGTGCACACGTATCGACACCAATTATCAATCGAGACGTATTCACGAGCACATGCATGCCGGATCTGCCGTGGCGTGTCGCAACCAGTGGACTCGCTTGCCCCTCTGAACAAGTGAACTAGCCCGTTTCCGCCAGCCGCTAGGGTATCACATCGTGGAGAAAGTACACCACCTGCGCGTTTCGTGAACATTTGTCCAGCACTGTACAGGTCCCGACAAAAGTTTACGGAACACGCAAGCGGCGTATTTCTCCCTCGCTACGACACCCTAGCGGCAAGCGGAAGCTGGCGAAATCAGGCCAGTTCACTGCCTCAGAGGGGTGGACAACTGCGCTCTTAGCGACACACAGCGGTAGTTTCGGTACGATTACTGTTGTGTGTGCCCGCGATGTGAGTTGGACTTAACTGTTCTGCTCGTCAACAACTCGTGACTAACGTCACTTGTTTATCAATTAATCAATTATCAATGTCAGCGTCAATTGGTTATCAGCTCGTCACGCGTCGTCCATAATAAAGCAACTGTTTCCAAGATATCTTTCTTTCTCTTGTCTACATATCATAGCTTTCCAATAAAACTAATACACCGTAAAGTGTTGCCACCATGATTCATCCTTGTTATCACGATGATAGCGGCGAGCTCCCTGTCTCAACAATAGTTGAATCACGTGTTGTTGGCAAGCACAACAGTAAAATCCAACTCACTTCGCGGGCACATGCAACAGTAATCATACCGAAACTACCGCTGTGTGTCGCTAAGAGCACAGTCGTCCACCCCTCTGAGGCAGTGAACTGGCCTGATTTCGCCAGCTTCCGCTTGCCGCTAGGGTGTCGTACCGAAGAGAAAATACACTGCTCGCGTGATCTGTAAACTTTTGTCGGGACCTGTACCAGCTATACCTAGTCATGCGTCAACGCCTACCTCAAGAATAGTTTCAAGGAGAAGGGTGATGTTTTCAAGGAGAAGAGTGTTCTCCGGAGAAATAAATAAATTATGTATGTACACGCTTCCCACATTTTCTTTGCATGAGCAGATTTTGGTTATCTTCACACATATTTTTCCTGCATGTAGTGTGGGCACCCTAAAGCCTAGTCCGCACTATTGCATTTCAATACATTCGTCCGTCAACGTCTCTTTGTGAGGGACGCTTGGGCTTCAAAACTGTTTTCGTCTGTAAATCCATCTGTTCGTCGCTTCATAGATGGATGCATTGAAACACAATTGTGCGGACCTGCCTCTAGACGTAACGCCACCAGAAGCCACCAAACCACCAGAAGCCACCAAACCACCAGAAACCACCAAACCACCAGCAACCACCAAACCACCAGCAACCACCAAACCACCAGAGGCCACCAGGCCACCAGGAGTGGAGATGTCCCAAATTACGACAGGCCGTCAGGCTGGTGGACCACCAGAAAGAAAGTCTGACGGATTTTTCACTAGGGTACTATTGTGTTATGTAAACAGTGCAAACAGCTTGATTGTGTGTCGTAAGCTAAAAAACCAACGTAAACAAATTCGCTTTACCAGGTTGCAGTTTGGAAAAATATCTATGACAATGGTGAAAGTGTTACGGCATGCGCAAAGCAGCAACCATGTCACGGTGATGCGCACACAGCGCATTTTACATCTAGTCGTTCTTCGGCTAAATATGATTTCTATGCCTGCCAAGAGATTCCGTACACACAGAAGTTTGCCGTATGGACATCTGTACGGCCGTCACAGAATTCCGCAGACTCGCTCTACGGACTTTGAACGGCTGCCATAGAGTTCCGTACACACTCTCTATGGAACCCGTACGGCCACCACAGAAGTCCGCACATGCCATATGGATTCCATTGGTGCACCGTAGCAGTCCGTACGCGTAGCGTTTGAGGACTATATAATTCCATAGCGTTTCATAGCATTTCCATTCAAAGTCGTAAGAGTCCACACAAGTCCATACATAATCTATATGGACTTTTATGGGTTTTTTCAAGAGGGATAGTTACCAGTTACGTCATTGAGGTAATTATGTAACGAAGTTACCACCAACTTTCAAGTTCAGAATTCAGTGAGAAATGAAAGTACCATGCCGAAATTATTTCCATGCGTAATCAGTTAGTATTTTCACAGTTGGGAGCGGAAGTCCGAATATACTTCGTCAGTTGGGCACAAAGCAAGAATCGGAATTCCAAGTTCTGCAAATTCCCATTTTCCGCGCACATTTCATAGAACCTTGCCAAATATGGCCCTATCACCTCCCCATTAAAAAATCCTTAAGTAGCTCCAAAAAACGAACGTTCTGCTGCGACGTGGCTCTGAAACACGTCTTAAGCTTGGTACGGTACATCCAGTACATCGCGCAGCAACGCGCAGCAAAAAGTCCGGCGTCGCGCACGTGGCAAGGTCACTGCCATCCAGCAGCGAAATAAAAAGAAAGGAGCCCGCGTTCTGCCTGCTTGAACGAGAAGCAAAATAGAACATAATTTCTACAATTGCTCATGATACTATCAGAAAGTGACAATCGCTACAGGGTAGTTTCATTTTAAATCGAACAACGTGTGAAAGTCGTATTTTTTAATTCGCCCAGAAAAAATATATGTTAGAGGACAGCTCAAACGACGCAAATCGCGCCACGTGCGACGCTCGTGCGTGTAGCAGTTTCCGCGTAGGAGAGGGGGAACGTCTGACGCTGCTTGAGCACGCTTTCTTCTGGACCGCCTTTGACGGGATCTAGCACCGCTAATTTTATGTCTAGGAACTGGAGGTTTTTTGTGATTATAGGCTGCACCATAGACACTGTCGACAGTCACCCACAGACTATGAGAGCCACAGATTTTCTGTTAAAAAATGCCAAACTTGGCGTAAACGTTCAAAAAGGCCAAACTTTGTTACCAATTTGCTTCATGATGGAACCTCTGAGAACATCGAGCTTAGTGCCATTCGATAGGACATTGAAAGAGCTTTCTTGCTGTATAGAGCTTATTTTTCTCAGTCCAGTTATTTCTGTGTTATTAGCTTGAGAATCACACATAGTAGGCGAAAATTGCCAATGTTGCATCTAAGTTTTCTCAAAAATGCCATCTTCGATTTCCTTGATTGTTTTTCAAAAGGTGGCGTCATGTCTCTACTTTAGACGCCAAGTGAGACAATATTTTATTTTTGCCTGAGAGACGCGCAGCGATTTTTTTTGTCAGGCAGGGTGCACGAGGCTGCGGCGTTGCGCGCCCCACCCACGAGCACGCGACTTCCAACCTCTTCGTTTGCTACAGGTGTCCCGCTGACGGAGAAATCAATGACCACACTGCGTGAGCTTATTGTAGTGTCCCCAGAGCATCACTTTACGTTTACCCAATGGCCTCCCAGTTCCGTCAGGCTCATTCAAACCGTGGGAGAGTACATGAGTTGCCTGTGCGCCCTTGACGAGAAGCCCCAGTTCGACGAACATACCGACAAATCAGTGAGAAGAAACGAAGCGCTTCGTAGACATCTTTATCCACTGGTAACATCTTAGCTTTTGTTTCAGGTTGCCACCAGTCCCCCAGCTAGTGTGAAAGTCACATCCTTTTCATTGGTAAAAGAACGAAGAACGGAAGTTTCGAACAACGTAAAATGTGCCCATTGCGAGTTCCCTGCAGGTGGTGGCTGCCACCATTGGACTAGCATCATCCGATAGCTTTACACATGTCCTTTCACATGATATAAAGTGAATGGGTTCAAGCGCATGGATGCCAGAAGGACTACTGAAGACCACACCGAGGGTTTAAGGTACCTACAGCTACGGGAAACGAGGGATTTTAGTTGTGCGTTGTTCTGTCGGAAATTTTGATTCCCACGGTGACACTGACATATCTCGGTGAGGGCGAACGTGTTATACTTGAGAGCAGCAACTGTCATCACAGCGGTCTTACGGGTTTTGCACCACTCGTCGTGGTTCCGAAATAACGCTACGGAGCATAAAACTAATTAAAGAGAGCATGCACACCTTCGGAACTATCACTTATTGCGCCCAAGTTAAGAGGCGACTGCAACCACACGACCACAAATTTGTATTCTCAGGTGTTGTAACTTTCTGTCCCCTGTGGTCGTAGTTCTGCCTTCTTAATATTAACTCGCACGACAGCCTCATAGCGTGCGTACGTGCATTGTCTCAAGCACATGTGCGGGAGAATAGTGAATATACGCACGTGCGTATACGCACATGTCGTGCGTGCGACTCCCATGAAAGTACGTATTAGCAAGTTCAAGTCGCCCACGAAAGTATTGTCCTGCGTCTTCAAAGGAAAAAATAAACATACGTACCATAAGTGCAAAATAAGTACATATTGCAACATCTGGGCATTAAATTACAAAGCAAAGACTACGAAGCAAAACGCGCTCGTAAACATACGAAGAGCGCCTTTGTGTGGAAAAATCGCTCCGCGGAAAGGTAGCCCTACGTCTCAATCAAAAAGAGAAAAGGTACTTTACCAGCAGCGCAAAGTACCGGCACAATTCTGCCCCTGTGGAATAAATCGTGAAAAATATACCGGCTTTTTAGAAATAATTAAGATCGAAGATGCAAAATTTTCGCGTACCACTCGTGGTTTTGCGATACTAGGCGGACAAAGAATGCGCTTGAACCCAGTCACTTTATATCATGTGAAAGGTCATGTCTAAACCTATCGGATGATGCTAATCCAATGGTAGCAGCCACCACCTGCAGGGGTCTCGCAATGGGCACATTTTACGTTTTTCGAAACTTTCGGTTTTCGTTCTTTTACCAATGAAAAGGATGTGCCTTTCACACTGCCTGAGGGACTGGCGGCAACCTGAAACAAAAGCTAATGTTACCAGTGGATAAAGATCTCTACGAAGCGCTTCGTTTCTTCTCACTGCTTTGTCGGTATGTTCGTCGAACTGGGGCTTCTCGTCAAGGGCGCACAGGCAACTCATGTACTCTCCCACGGTTTGAATGAGCCTGACGGAACTGGGAGGCCATTGGGTAAACGTAAAGTGATGCTCTGGGGACACTACAACAAGCTCACGCAGTGTGGTCATTGATTTCTCCGTCAGCGGGACACCTGTAGCAAAGAAGAGGTTGAAAGTCGCGTGCTCGTGGGTGGGGCGCGCAAGGCCGCAGCCTCGTGCACCCTGCCTGACAAAGAAAATCGCTGCGCGTCTGTCAGGCAAAAATAAAAGATTGTCTCACTTGTCGTCTAAAGTAGAGACATGACGCCACCTTTTGAAAAATAATCAAGGAAATCGAAGATGGCATTTTTGAGAAAATTGAGATGCAACATTGGCAATTTTCGCCTACCATGTGTGATTCTCAAGTTAATAACACAGAAACAACTGGGCTGAGAAAAATGAATTCTATACAGCACGAAAGCTCTTTCAACGTCCTATCGAATGGCACTAAGCTCGATGTTCTCAGACGTTCCGTCATGAGGAAAATTAGTAACAAAGTTTGGTCTTTTTGAACGTTTACGCCAAGTTTGGCATTTTTTAACAGAAAATCTGTGGCGCTCAGAGTTCTGTGGGTGGCTGTCGACAGTGTATATCGTGCAGCCTATAATCACAAAAACCTTCAGTTCCTAGACATAAAATCCGCAGTGCTAGATCCCGTCAAAGTCGGTCCAGAGGAAAGCGCGCCCAAGCAGCCTCCGACTTTCCCCCGCTCCTACGCGGAAACTACTCCACGCACGAGCGTCGCACGTGGCGCGATTTGCGTCGTTTGAACTGTCCTCTAACATATATTTTTTCAGGGCGAATTAAAAAATACGACTTTCACACGTTGTTCGATTTAAAATGAAACTACCCTACAGTCAAGTGATTATGATGAGAGGTCTGCTGCAAAAATAATTAAAGAAAAGGCAAGAGTGAGAATTGTTGTAAACTGCGCCGACGGATGCACAGATCGGGAGAGAAAAAGAAAAAAATGTTTGACGAACTTTAAATTGCTGGTCTTCCGGGCTGCACACAGCAAACGTGCCACCAGCGAATTAGAGCGCTGTCAACAGAATGTGTTTCACGGGCTTTTATATCTCCAATACATGGGCCCTATTGAGATATTAACAGGTGAAGCCTGCTTTATGTTTTGTCTCGAATTCTCGCGCATGGTACAACCAGCTAGCCTGCATCCACCAATTGTTTCCATTGGCACATTGCCCTCCATCATGTGCAAAAACACTAATCTAGGCGACAAACCAACACTTGACTTGGCGTCACACTGCACTCTCGTTTGTTTGATTATCGCGGCGCCGGTTCAGTAGGGAGGTTAGATGGATTGCAAGTGATCTAGCAGATTGGAACGTTTTACCTCCCCGACATTGCTGCCGTCCTCGGCCAGGATCGAACCCACGAGCTTGAGCTCAGCAAGTCAACACATCACCGACTGCACTACCGAGGAGGGCTGCGATCTTTTAGGCCTCGATCTTGAGCTGCGCATAGCGATCGTTATAGCTATTATTTGAAATTGCCGCGCCGCGCCACGGAACGTCACTGAAACGCAATGAAGCTCCGCCCTCTCGTAGCGCGCGATATTTCACCGGAGATAGCGCGCGTTAAGCGCGTAGCGATCGTTATATTTTAACGCAAACCTTCGGCTCGCGTTATGTGGTAACGCAAATATGGCTGACGTCGTTAGTGTGATTGCATCTGCTCTTGTTGCTAGAAGCTTCAGACGGGAGCGAGTTTTTCGCTCGCCCGAGGACGCTTTCGCATACGACGAACAACAATTTCGAGACTTGTTCCGTCTTCCGAAAGACGCCGTTCGTGCGCTGTGTGATGAGCTGCGCGACATTCTCAGTCCGAGGACTGCGAGGAGAACAGAGCTTTCTGTGGAAGCTAAGGTACGCAAGGGCTTATCGTCACAGACAGTAAAATGTGCTGTAATTACGTTTTCCAGGTTCTGACCGCACTGCGGTTCTACGCAACAGGGAGCTATCAAAGATGTGTCGGGCAGGCAGGAGGTCACTATTTCTATTGCACAATCTTGTGTCAGTGACTGCATCAGCAGTGTCAGTAAGGCGATATGTGACCTCCTGCTGACGCGGTATTGTAGTTTCCCGCGGACCGCGGAGAAACTGACGCACTTGAAGATGGGCTTCACCTCAGTATCGGGAATGCCAGCCTGCATAGGAGCCATAGACTGCACGCACGTTGCCATAATTGGCCCGTCAGAGCCAACCTACAGAGAATGTGTGTATGTCAACAGGAAGGGGTACCACTCCCTGAATGTGCAGATGGCATGTATCTCCAGTCCGAATTTTATAGTTGTGTTAGATTAGTTGTGCAAATGTGTTAAACAGCTCAAACAGGGGATAAGGAAGGCCTTTGAGAAACTATGAAAGCGCAAGATTAGCCTACTGCTTTTCAACTGCACAATATATTTTCATAGATCTATTCAGTGGTGTGGTACATTCCCCACTCCTCAAGAAAATCAGAACCACAACATTGCTGATTCTGTTTTTGGTCACAATAAGTACAATTTCTTTCTGTTCTATAGGTATGTGATACAGAGCTGTTCATACTCAATGTGAACGCAAGGTATCCTGGGAGTTCCCATGACTCTTTTATTTGGAGGCATTCCCTTCTTCGTGACCTTTTCATAGGGGGCCATATCACAAATGGTGAAGGTGGCTGGCTAGTTGGTGAGTCATCAGTCGGCTGACAGTAAAATTATTGATAGAAACATCATAGTGCAAGATGAAGCCATATAGGGAGTTTCCACCTACGTCACATTGTGACGCGGCAGTGACATGGCATGCTTGTAAGCTCCCCCCAGTAGTGGTCACTTTTCGTGCTAGCGACATTGAAAGATGACAAACTGCGCTCCGCGACCATACTTTTTCAATGCGACCATACTTTTCATAAAAGGAAATGTGAGAACGACAATAACAATGTGGCTTTGGGACAAAAAGAAGGGTGGGTACGCGAACGGATTTCAAAACAACATCAAAGGCTTTGTTTTCGAGCAAATGCTAGATAACCTCGGCAGCTACGCCGAAAAAGTGACCACCACCATAGCGGCCAAATGGGTTCGTTTGACGTCATGTGAGAACACCCTATATGTGTGTGTACACATTGTGTGCAATACATTTTGCTTTTCATTTGTATGTGTTGGCCTATTTTTTCCTTTCTTTGCATTTGGTATCCCTCAGTACCCCAATTTCCTAGAAGGGCTCATGTATATGTCATGAAAATATTTGGCCTTTCTTTTGGTCTCAAGATATTCGATGGCAGATAACTAAATGTACTACTCAATGTAGCGTGGTTTCACGCTATCCTAGTATTCATGGACCAAAATGAAAACTTGTATGGTACCGCAGCCTTGAAACGCAGAAGTTTTCCTGGATGGACCATTCTGAAACTCCAATAAATGCAAAGAGCGTACTAGATTTTAGTGCCCATTTTCCCTGCTTTAGTGTATTGAAGGCCTAAATGCCACTCCATTTCCATAGTTTTTAGTGCCAAAAATTTAAGGCCTAATTAATAATGCCAGATAGTATAGTGATTTATAGTGATTTACACAACAAAGCAATAAATATGGCAAGCAAGCTGTTAAAATACATAATAAAGCATTTATAATGTCCATGTACAAGAACGTAGACATGCTGTCCAATGTCACGTGTCCTATCCTTAGTGAGGTTCTTCGGTCGTTCATGGGTACCTGGAAAATATAAGTAAAATGAATCTGTAATTTCAGGTGACAGTGGGTACCCGCTTGAACCGTGGCTTCTCACTACAATTCTTGGCGAACAACAGTCTCCTCAAGAAGAGATGTTCAACATGGCACATGCACGTGCAAGAATTTTTATTGAGAGGTGTTTTGGGGTGCTAAAGTCAAGGTTTCGATGCCTTCTGCGCTTTAGAGCACTTCATTATAGCCCCACCAAAGCAGCATATATTGTCAATGCTTGTGCAGTCCTTCACAATATATGCAAGCTGTACCATGTTCCAGACCCTGACCCTGAACCTGTGGAAGATATGCCACTGGAAAACATGCAGGGCCTTATGATTGGGCACATGCTCGACGGAAGTGATGTAAAAGCTCGTGGGGCAGCGGTGAGGCATTATGTTGTGCAGTACCTTGCACAAAGGTGACATTTCTGTGCAATACATGTGTGTGCGTGTTTGTGGTGTATGTCTACATTTTCTTTTCGTTCCAATATGACACATCTAAGGTTACTTAGAAATTACAGATATACTTTCATGCTTCTGTGTTTGGTGGAATAGAAAGGAACCCAGGAAGCATAATGCTGCTATTAAGAGGAACCTCACCTTAATGTGCATCGGCTATGTCTTATTCCAAAAAGGCAGAGGCAATAACAGACAGACAACCTGAAATGTCTGTTAATGCCCGTGCAATCTGGTGCAGCACTGTCTGGTTCTCCTGCTGCTGGTCCCTCATTTCTTTCATGAGGTTCACCAGCTCATCATGAGCCGAAGGCCTCGCAGAAGGTGGAGGCACTTGAAGGAAGAAAGTGTATGTTAGAGTGCAGATAATGGTAACTGAGAGACTAAACATTACTGTGCCTGTTCAGGTCTACAGCGCACAGATCTGCGAGCTTGGCACGATGGAAATGAATGATAGCATAATCAGTGTAGGACATTTGAAATTATGTTGTCTGACCGAAGTTTGCTGCAAAGCTGTAATATAAAACAGGTATCTTATCACTATACCATGTTTTTATGACAAAGCATGATTTCAGCCGTTGTAGAACAATTTTTTTTCTAAGAAGAACGTGTTTTTTTTTTAATCTTATGAGTTGCAATATGCAAGTCAATTTAGGTGCCAGAGTTGAACATATATACTGGGCTACCTTTAAGTCAATCCCCTGGGAACCAACTTTTTCCCCCCTCTCGCTATCTGAATTAAGAGAAGCTCAAATCATGAGAGAGTGATCAAACACTGCAACAAAAAATAAATAATGCAATAAGGACATATTTGTGCATCAGGAACTGCTGTCATATGTGCTCTAGGTCAGCCACATTGAGGTATCAGAGTTTCAACTAATGACAGTCTACTGTTATTTTAAACACTCAGACACTCAATTGTGATATAGTAATAAGTAACACATGAACAGCGAAATTGATAACCTACCTCGTCGTGTTCTGCGACCCATTGGAGGCAAGAATGTGCGGGGACGAGGCAGCGGAGGTGGTGAACCCACTGTCCTTTCCGTCTCCTCTGTGCTTTCCTCTGCTCCATCCTGAAGGGACTCCGCTGCAGTTGCAGGTCCAGTTGCAGCCTCACTCTGCAGGTTTAGTGGCACCAAATGTGCTTGCGATGGGCCAGGTAGAACCTTGAGAGAATAATAAGAATAATTGGGGTTTACGTCGCAAGAGACAAAATAAAATGAAACTACATCTCCCGCATTACAAAATGTTCCAAAGTTCAACCGTAGAAGTGAACGAAGCACAACGGCATAGAGATTTTAGTGCTTCTTACCTCACTTTCCTGAATTAGTGGGTGACCACTTACTGCGTGGATCCCAATAAGGGCAGCTAGCCTCTTCTCCAGATGGGTCATCTCAGGAGCAGTCTTTTCTCCCCCTCCAGTTCGCTGCAGGTCTCTCCTACTGCCAGCAGCTTTCTCTTTTACCTTACACCTCCAATCTGACCAGACCTGAGATACAATTTGTTAGTCTTGTTGTACACACACTTGTAGAGAAATTACTAGACACCCTTCAATACTCACCTTTTTCCATTTATCTGTTGTTTTTGCAGGGCCTGCTGCATTTAATTTTTCACACAAAAAATTCCAATGCTCCTCCCTTATTTGTATAGTAAAATTTAGCGTCAGTTTATTGTCGAGTAGAAGGGGGTTTTCTTCCATATGAGTAAGCAATATATCATATTGTTCTTGGGATGTTTTCTGACTCCTCGCTCGACTGCCCATTACACAAAATCGCTGTGGACGAGTTAGAACAAGTGACGCGTGGATCGAACACGACAGATTTGCAGATGCACGGTCAGTCGTCTGCAATGAAGGAATACCAAAGCAGACGACAGACACCGGACATAAAGGAATGTTTGCAAATTTAAATTTCTTGCAGGCAGTTAATATTGGCTCTCCCACACAAATGACTTGTCACCACATTTATTATCCTGAACCTTTAGATGAAACCTAAACACGTTGGTACAGAGGTACGAAGCAGACGACAGTTTTGCACTCAGTGACGAGCCTACGTCGCTCATAGTTCGTCGATGAAACACCGTATCTTCAGTGGGTTCAAACATTACACAAACAGGAAGGTGATTACATTTACCAGTGACTGCATGCGCTCTGAGACTTATAGACATCAACACATCAGCAAATAGCGAGAGCACACACCTTGCAGCGGGCTAACTCGTACGCGATCGGAGACACCTTCGTCACACCACCTTACACGATTACCACCATTTCCAGTCATCATAATTACAAAGTATGTTCTCAACGAGCAACGAAGACGTACTGTGATGACACACATCACCGCTGCACACCACATTTTGACGGTATTGACACCGGCAGTTGACATGTCCACAGCACAGCAAAGCGCAGCACACTACTTCGCAAACAGGTTTATACAACTCTCCGGTACAAGGCCACCATCACTCTCCCTGCACAAACATTTATGTGGTCTCGTGAAACTATTTCGTGGTCTTTTAAAGGTATAGCTATAGCCACCGAGCAATAACTCCGTAACTTATTGACGCGCTGCCATTTTGTTTGGCACATAACACGAACGTAAACAAAGACAACGGCGGCAGCGATTCGCCGGACGCTAATACTCTCGCGGCCAGCGCCATTCTTGCTGGCTGGAGGGGGATGGGAGGAGCCGCGTTACGGATAGCGCACGTTATGAATAAATTTAACGCTACGCGCGTTATGAGGACCCGATAACGCTCGCTAAATGTGGGCGGAGCTTAAGAATAGCGAAAAGTTCAAGATCGAGCCCTCGCCTGGGAGGCGGGCCGTAGCAGCTGCCGTTCACGCCTGTGGTAAATATAGAATATTTTCGCTATTTGTACGATTTTCAACTTCATATTTCACAGAGTGAATGCTTTAGTACAGGGGAACTAATTAAAAATGATCGTGGGCTTGTCAAATATTATTTCATGGTCCCTTTAAGGATTTTGTTGAACGCAGACAGAGCATGTGCACAATAGACGAGTTCAGAAAATCCCGGTGCTCTTTGCGCACGTATTGCATCCTAGGCACTTGCTGAGCGGGGGAATGAACAAAAATCCTTCACATTTCGATTTCGCTGACCTTGACACGTCGTGGACAATGGACCAGTAGGGGAGAAATCGGAACGGTTTGGAGACCACCTGTCTCTGTCGTATTAGTTTATTCCCACAGTTCAAAGCGGCGCTAAGCACTCTGGGATTTTCTGAACTTGTCTATTGGAAAAATAAGAGTAAGAAAACCAGCAGTGAAGCTAATGTAGGAAGCCTCATGTTTTTGCTGTGGCAAATATAGATGAAACTACAACCTCAAGTCCTTTTCTTGTTTTGCAGAAAATGTCGTTATGGTGTTACTGAGACCTGCAATAGAGCTTGCGCAAGATTATTATGAGTCACTATGCTGAGTGAAATCACACAATTTTCACTCACACAGTAGACACTCATTTATATATATATATATATATCTAAGAGGCACGTAGATTCCCACTTCAAATATTACAACTTTCTATCAGGTTCCCAGCAAACAGCCAAAAGAAGGAAGGCAGCTACGCGTGTATCCAGAGGTGCCACGTTGTGATGCAGCCTCATGGTTTTGATAGCATCACATGCAAATGTGAGTAATCTTGGCGTCAGATCTTCTGACACATTACTTTCTGCAGGTACTGGCACCGCTTTCGAGATACATCTCGACGACACCGACTGAGGATGGCCAAGTATACCCACTTTTGTATTGCATAAAAAAACTGCCCTTGATTGCTGGATTACTTTGAATATGCCTGTATATTTCAGTATTCAGTATGTGAGCATCTTTCGTTTTTGCCCTTACTGCTTCAGTAACATGCAATTCTGGTACCATTTCCAGGTGCACCTGGGACACGGAGTTCATGTCAGCCTGGATACCTGGGAACACCTTGTGCAGCTGCCGGCTGACGCTGCGTTTTGCAAGCGTCTCGCTGTTGCTCTGTGGGGACATGAGACGCTTGCAAAACGCAGTGTCACAGGCAGGCAGTCTAACAAGGACGTTTCTCAGGGAAAAAAACAGTCGCATACCCGCAGTTGTCACCTGTAAAAGTGACCTGCATGTCATGTGAGTGCAGATTGTTATCTTCAGTTTCTGCTTGCTTAGCATTGATCGTTAACGTGAGTCTGCCACTGCACTGTGCTACGTACTGTGGATGACTGGATGGCAGTGTTTTTGTTGAATTTGTGTGACATACTCCCCGATACTGAAAGTTCACTCATGCTTATTTCAGCTGCGTTTTGGCACTTCCTACAACTGAAAAACTGCAGCGAAGAGGAAGCACGACGGCGCCACAAATTACTCGTCAGATACCTGGCACAGAAATGTGCTGACCTCCGCCGATGAGCATGGTATGATGTGGATTATACTTGTGTCTATAGAACATGGCAAAGTTAATAGGGCATCACTTCGATCCTGTTGATTGGCAGGTAGTGTGAGACGCAGTTTCAGAAAATGTTATTCTTGCTGTTACTCCGTCAGGGCTGTTCCCGCATGTTCCATTCTCTGTCCCCTTCGGCATGGCTTATGATTAAATTTTTTTTTGTGTCAGACTTGCCATTTCCTACGTCAACTTGAAAATTACCACTTTATGGTATTTTACAAAATTTCCCTTGTGTATGCATACGTAGATGTGGTACCATCTGTTTTACGAACATATGGTTTGAGAAAGCACAGTGCGGTTGGCTTACAGTTTTTTATATTTGATTTCTCCTAGAAAATGACATGCCAAAAGGTTTTCATTTGAATTTGCATAGATTTAGAGTACAATGTTTCTTAGACTTTTATTCTGTAATATATTGAGCGTAAGCTTCACGATATTCGCATGATCTTTGCATGAAGTTCGTATTTGATAATTACAAGGTTTTTATGTTCCTGTTTTCTTTTTTTCAGGTGACAACAAGCAGATATTCTAAAAGCAGCAAATAAAGGGACGAAGGCAAATCAGTTCATATGTGGTTGAGTGAGCTTTTATACACGGTGCGAGTTCACAGTTAAATGTACTACACTATAGTGCATGTCTGACAGCAACAACAAATGCATGCAGAAACTGTGCAAAAGAGCACATTGGGAGTGATATAGCAATAACACAACCGGGAGTACGCGACAGAGGACGACAGGGAGCATACGATAAAACACGACAGGAACCATACGACCAAGCGCGACAGGAACCATACGACAAAAACGGCGACAGGGTACGACAAAACATCTACGACAGGACAGGTACTACAAACGACAACAACAGACGACAAGGTCGCAATATACGACAGGCTGAAAACCTGTCGTATTTTTCTGTCGTTTTTTTCGACTGGGCACTACCTGTTCAGAATATTTTATTAGCATAATTATCTAATTGCGCAAGTAACTGCCATATTACATTTTGCCTTTAACAAACGCAACAACAACGTAGATATTCCGCGTGCAAACTCTCGTTAGAAGTATGTAAAAATACGCTAAAAATATGTACAATCTAGCTACCATTCATATGCACACATGTCGGGCGAAATTCGACAGAAAAAAACAACAAATGGTTGTGATTATTTACAATCTTTATATAATCTGAATCCCTTTCTAGGAAACGAGGTCCCTCAGAGCAATTCACCCATACTTCACGCATATATACCGATTAGAACGCTGACGCAGGCATTCCTGCTCCCCTAGCGGAAAGATAGGCGGTGGTCAAGATAGCCACGGAGCTAACACATAACAAGGGTAAGTCTGGGATGCATTGCCCGAATAGCGGCGATTCTGAGCTACAGCGCGACACCGGAACTTCTAGAGTACGTATGACACAACAACAACAGCAACAACAATAATATATATTAATAATAATTTTCAATTCCAATTCATTTTATTAGTGCGTTTAACAAGATCTCGATTATAACAGTACCCGCCTAAGCCTTGAGGCTTGTGGGCAGGCAACAGTCAATAGCGTGCGCAAAACTTAGGGTAAAAACAGTAATAACAACAGTAAAATAAAAAAGGAAAGAGCAAGCAATAAGATACAGATAATGAACCACCCATTAATATACACAAAAATCTTACGAACCCTCACAAACACACGACAAAGGGATAGCTCAAACAGTCTTTACAGTACCTATTACAGAGCTCAGCAAAAACCTTCAAGGCTTTAATTGAATCTAAATCTAGGGAATCATGCGGGCGAAGCATCAAATATGACTGGAATATAATAATGCTACTCTACTTTACCATAATTCGTGAAAATTGGGTTCACGTTATACACTTTTGGATTCCTCAATTGCCGTGTGCAGTGCTTCATGACTTTAAAATCTCGAGACCAATAATGCTTTCGTACAACAGTACTGACAAATAAATCAATTAAATCAGGAAGATTGTTTGTTCGGAACAAATCATCATTGTCCGAGCCTAAATCAAGTTTTTTAAAGAACTTATTAGAAACAATTATTAATTCGTTCCCTCCAAGCAGCTGAACAGTTAAAGAACACTGTCACACCATATCTTAACTCTGCAAGACTCTGTAATATCATCCTCCGAATGATATGAGCTGTATAATTCTGACATTATGGAACAAGCAACACCCACGTCAAATGCACATTCTAGTTTAAATCTGAGTCCAAATGTATACCAATATGTTTTATGGATGATATGAAGACCATGGGGTTACAGCAACAATTACAACGCCTGGTACCGTGTAAGCAAAAAGGGAAATTGCATACAGTACTGCTTAGAGGAGTACGAAAACGGATAAGCCCTGATTTTACTGTGTTAACACTTATAGCATTATCAGTAAACCAATCCATAATACGGAAGGCGCTATCTTTATGTAAACGTAAATCCTCACTATAGGACGAATGAATGGAGAGCAAAAGCGTATCATCTGCATACTGAAAAATATAAGAGGTCTGAGGAATGCTGCCCAGATCACTCACAAAAGTATTAAAAAGAAGTGGAGCTAGACATGATCCTAGAGGAACGCCAGAATTTATTTTGGCAATACCACTGCGCTTATTCCATATTATCACTAGTTGAGACCTATTTTCCAGGTAGGACTGGAACCACTTAAGGAAAGGTCCTCTAAACCCCAAATAATGAAGCCTTCCTAAATTCCAAGAAATTTCGTGTCAAAAGCTTTCGCAAGATCCACGGAGAGTGCAGTTGCAATAAGATATTTGTCAAGATGAGTATACAAGAGATCCAACATATCTTCAAGAAGGCTAATTAGACCCTTGCCCCGTACAAATCCGTATTGATTATTATTATTATTATTATTATTATTATAAGGCTCTGGCCAAAGCTCCAAGGCACTGGCTGCTCTTGGGCACGTTAATAAAGATTAGTATATTATTATTATAATTACCTAGTACTATAAAGGTGCGGTTTCACCAACGCTGGTTAACCTTGAAGTTATCTCGGAATTCTTTTTTGTAAACGTTAGTAGGTGACGTGATGAATATTTCAGTAACAGTAACTCCCTCTGATGAAGTACAGTTAATCCTTAGCGAAGATAGCGAAGGGCCATTAGTGAAGATAAGATGAATTGCTTAAGTGTCTTGTTATGTTCTGTTATGTTCTGCATGACCACTGCTTTCTGCTTTCTTTATTGCATGCCACAGCTTTGTATTACAAATACTACAAAAAAAAAAAAACTTTACTCGTTCTGGAATTTTCCCCACGTAACCTCCTTATCTTTCGCTATGCTTGCCAATGAGGCTTCTGCAGTGACGTCACGTTTAGTCATGTGACTCGGGAAACCATATTGCTGCACCGGAGTTACAGTAGGAGGGCATCTCGTGAGTTGTTGCGGTATGCGTGATATTGGAAAAACACATGCTGTTACCTCATTGGGCCCGCAGCAGGACGCACGTAACACATCCACATGTTTTCCCGAGTCACGTGGCTCAAAGGCGCTCAAAGGCTGCGCGTGACGTCATGTGCACGAGCCTCATTCTTGCCTGTTATCCCATTTCGTCCACGTGTTCGTGAACCTTCCATTTTTCTGTAACCGGTATGTAGCCTAGATCACTACCTTACGTAATCCCCTCCACCCTCTAACAAAGCAGCGATTCACTCCGGCCGTAGAAGCCCGTACGGGCACTTTCTTCCCTTCGGGCTGTTGACCCACAATTCGCATGAACCTTTAAACACATCACACCTAACCCTTTAAATACAATACCAATGATCAGGACGGTGCCCAGAAGAAGAACAGTCTCTGTTCGAAATATCGGCGGCTTCTGTCGTGAGGCAACTCCCTTCCTACATCTCTACCGGTTCGCTGGATTTCTACCCATTTAAGTGTCTTGAGTGCGTCTTGTGTGCGTTTGCCTTGGGTATTTTTTCCTCGACAGATGTCCCGACTTGAATCCAGAGCCGTGTGCTGCTTTTTGCGCTGGTCCTCCAACTAGAGCCCTGCACCATCCGCGGATGGAAGCGGATATCCGCGGATATCCGCAATATACTTGCGGATTCGGATGAAAATTTAGCACTTTCTGCGGTGTGCGGATCGGATGCGGATGGCTCGAGGTCGGATGGGGATCGGATACGGATACGAAGGCAGCGGATCGGATGCGGATATACCGCGTGCTGTCATTTTCCCACCCGCAATTTATTTGTATTGCGCGCCGACAGCCGACAGCGAGCGCATGCTCTGGTTCACCTTTGACCATGCACGGCGCCAAGACGGGAGAGGAGGCATTCAGGGGTCTCGAACCGCGCGAGCGCCGACGAGGTAGCGTTCCACGCGTTCCAGAAGTCTCTCCATATCGCGTTTGTTGAAAGGTTTACCTTTGCTTGTCGTCATGACTGAGTCCTTCCGTGACAGCATGGAGGCATCCGAAATTATACCGACATACTTTCGGCGGTCTTTACGCGTCTTTCGAAACGTGCGGATTTTTGCGGATCGGATGCGGATGGTGCGTTTTGCTCAGCGGATCGGATGCGGATGTAAACTGTTGTGTATGGTGCGAATGCGGATCTGATGCGGTAACGTGTGCGCGGATGCGGGTCGGATGCGGATGCCAAAAACCTCATCCGCGCAGGGCTCTACCTCCAACCACCCAAGGGATCCATTGCCAACAAGATTACTATGTATTATTACTGAAAACGCAATATTCATTGGCCTGGTGCGTCCGTCCGTCCGCCCCACTACGACAATTGGTACCAGATAATGAACTAGCATACTTTCACTGAAAATATTGAAAGTCACGTTCACAATGATGTTACAAAAACTGTCAATGGTAATCTACTGGGCAAAAGTAGGTGTGCTACAGTGTTACATTTGGTGCTATCAACAGGAAATCCCTTTGAGCCGTCAGTGCCACTATAAGCATTACTGCGCGTTGTTTACAAAATAGCAAGGCACACAATTTGAAATATTAACACATGCAGCACATCCTGCTTGTACTGCTCTTGCAGCGTTAATGCTCCTCCTCCAAATATCTTGAAAACGTGACGGAAGAAGGATACGTTTATTACAGCCTGCTGGCCGGCATCAGCCCCATCTCATCATCGTACCTTTGTTTGTTTGTTTGTTTGTTTGTTTGTTTGTTTGTTTGTTTGTTTGTTTGTGTGTGTGTGTGTGTGTGTGTGTGTGTGTGTGTGTGTGTGTGTGTGTGTGTGTGTGTGTGTGTGTGTGTGTGTGTGTGTGTGTGCGCGCGTGCGTGCGTGCGTGTGTGTTATTCCTGCTGCTGCGAGTTGGGAACGAACGAACAAGAGCGACGTCCCATGTCAGTAGCAGTCACTGTGATGACGAGAGCTCATGAAAGCTGTTTTAGAGTAATGAAAGGCCGAATATTACGAATGCCGCTCTCAAGAGGATTGTAGTGACGCGCGTGATTTCGATTGTTCTACTGAAAACGTATGAAGCAATGAAGTTCTGAAACGGTCAAAAAGACAAGACGTCCCGCGATCTACTTAACTGTTTGGGAATGCACAGTGGGTATCTGCTATCCTTGATTACTCGTCAAAAATATGTGAGGTCTACCTGCCCAAAGGGGCCCTGGATAGTGGGGGATCAATTCCAGGGAGCGCTCCTCAGGGTATGTAAAGGGTCAAGCTGGACATCACACTACGACATGGAGAGATTAAAACCGGTAAAAAGAGATGAGCGCACCAACAAGAAGTTTATTTTACACAAGAGCCGGGTTTTAAAAGTACCAGGAGCTTCCCTTTCTTTGTCAAGCATATCAATGGACGCCATTATTGAACAGCCCATTTTCATGGTCAAGGAGATAGAGCCTCCCTCAAAGAAAAAAAAAACTCCTTCCTAACCCAACGGAACCTCCCTCGTATCTTCGAACACAACAAGGTATCGGGCCCAGAGCGCGATATGTTCTTAGATAATGTTTCAGATCTCCGCCATCACATTACATTGATATTCGCGTAATCCCGTGTTTACACAACAGCCAGTCTTCTCTAGATAAACATGGCCGCGAGACGTTGTGAAAGTTTAGTCTTCGAAATCTGCAGTTATACCATAAATTCGTAAGATTTCACACGATCTCAACTGAAGATTAAAGTGTTACCTAACATGGCGTGAAACTGCTGCCGCCTTATAAAGCGTCGTATCAAAAGAATTCCCACGCGATATGTCCGCCAAAAGTTTCTTTCTTTCTTATTATTATTATTTTCACTGCGACGCTTTTTCGTTTACAAAAACGTTACGAGAGCATAGACCATACCTGTCTACTCTGACGCCTGTGATTGAACCCCGCCATTCGTTGGTAGAAAGAAATCGTCTGCTATGAGGAGCTACGAGCATGAAGAGCTGTTTCCCGTTCACTGCTGTACGCTATCTCAAGTTTTGTAAAAAACTAATTCCAATGGAAGAATTCAGCGGAAAGTATACGATAAAAAAGAAGTTGTCGAAACCAAGCTAAGCAATGTGACGTCGCTCGTTCCTAAGAAAGAGGGTCACTGGCTAATTATGTTGTGCATGTCTGCTGCGTGTCTAGCATGCAGAAACCAAAATTATACAACGCTGTAACATACATGACACTCAGTTTGGCCAGGTTCACATTAAAGTAGTAGGTCGTGCCTTCTTTTGTCTAGTTAGCGTTGATGTATGTGATGAGGTCATTAAATTGGGAAACGTACCACCATTCATTGATATTGCCGATACGACCTTGGAGCTTTGATGGCGACCGCACCATGTAAACCTATGCTGCCATTGATCCTCCAAGGTCGAGGCGGGGAAAATATGTTTCTATACCTCTCCCAGTGCAGGGTCTTTAGTGTTAATCGACTGACCCTTTCTCACCTTTGTTTTTGCAGGACCATGAGAGCATTTGTTGTTGTTGTTTTTGTGCCCCTACTCTTGAGGCAATCACTGTGTACCCGTGTCATAGAAATTAACAAACAGGTTGGCAGCTACAGAAACATTATTGTCGTTATCCATAGAAATGTGCAACAAAGTTACTAGCAGTCGAATAATATAAAGGTAAGAACTATTTCGTAATAAGCATATCTGCTTGTTCAAACAGCATCAGCTACGAATTTTCTTTTTTTGCGCCTGAGGCATGAGAACTTAGCTTTGACCCCTACTACATGATGGCCTATATCGTGGATCACTGCTCTCATAAAATGCGCCATTTTGAAGTCGACCAAAATTATTATTCTGTTACGGTGATTGAATACCGATGGAGTCGACGAAGTTGTTTGACATCAGAAGCATCTCGAGCCGAATAAAGTACCTCTCTTTGATGTTGAGACCGGTCTTGGGAAAGTTAGTACGCTTATAAAGTAGCTGAATCACAAGTAGGATTAGTGTCCGCCAATAATAACTAGTTAAGTTACACGGCGAGTAAATTAGTGACCATTGACATAAATTTATTTATGCGTTTCTCTGCTGGAAATAGCAGACATGATCTCATTGACTTCTCGCAATTGTCATGAGATTCAACGAGAAACCACACTACGAATTCGTTCACTTTGTGAAAGCTGACTATATCTTTTCTATTTGTTTGTAATAACTTCACAACTTTAGGCGTAAAAGTTGCTACTTTAACAACTTTTTCGTATTAGATCTCTCACTTTAAGCTGCTGTTTCTGCGTTCCGTACAGTAATCCAGCGCACATAAGTGCGAGAGTTTCTGACACTCAGCAACGAATTAGTCGGTGGGTTACGAAATGCGGAAGGGTTCCGGCGCGCGGCGCTCTACGCCGTGGCTCACAAGCAGTTAGCGTCATCTGGGATTCATATTAAGGATTTTATTCGTTTCTAAAGTACGTCGACGAGGTGTCAAGCACCTTCGTTATTTCTACACCCTTCCACATACTTTTACCCCTGCTCGTAGGCATTACGACTGATGATGCCGGAGAACGAGATGTGCAGTTGGACTGTTACCACCCGTGCTGTGTGTAACGGTATATAACATGAAAGAACTGATGTTCTGAGGCTGGAACAACATAGAAGGGACAAATACAAACAAAGCCTCAAATTGCCTAAGAAATTAATGATGAAAGATGAAAGTCACTGAAAAGGTCAGCCAGCTGTAGGACTCGAACCCACATCTTCTGGATTGCCGGTCCAGGGCTCTACCAATTGAGCTAAGCTAACACGCCTTCTCAGCCACTTCCAGGGTGCGTCATCTGAAGGGACAAACCGGCCACTCTCTCTCACTCATCCTTCTTTCACTCTTACGTTTTTGCTCACTCACACACACATTCAGACGACGGGATCAACGCTGGCGGCAACTGATGAACATGAAAGAACTGAACGGGAATTTAGTGGGTTTCAATGACAAATCACTGTAAACAACAATGGGGATCCAGTGGAACCACGCTCAATCACACCCATTGGAGGCCAGTATAGTTTCCCATTTGCCCAATATGCCGCAGCGCGGATTTTCCCGTTAACGTCACGTTGAAATTCCCGTTGTCAAAGCAGCTTTTGAATGTGCAATAACATTCGACTCTGCTGCATCAAATTATCAGAAAGCATCCAGACGGCAATCCAGAAGATGTGGGTTCGAGTCCTACAGCTGGCTACCCTTTTCAGTGACTTTCATCTTTCATTTGTATATAACATATTTTGACGCCCGCTCACACTGATATGCTGTTATTCCACTACCTTACGCTCGTACGGCGCGGCTGGCATAGGGGCGTCGGCATTTGTCAGCAGTTTGTCAAACAGAATCTTTCTGAAGTTGGATGGCATTAATTTTCACGCAGGAAAGACAAGCCAGATGGGGCATCGCGAATCCCCCACGAAGTACACAAGAGCATGATCGGCGTCGCACATTGGGGATACATCCCTATGAATTTGCTGATTATGGATTCATGCTGTGTGTGTTGATGACGGACAGTATGCTTTCAAAACATGCAAGTGCTGAATCAAGTCTCTAGTCTTGTTGTTTACTAAGTCTTCCTAGCGATTTTCAACTGATTCGTGAATACTCGCACTCATAAAAAGCATCTGAAATACCTTTCGCCATTATGTCTGCCACTTGTAATGTTTTTATATCTAATGTATTGTCATATCTGTGAGAGTAAATGTTCACGCAGAAACGGCATCTAGTGTAACTCAATTTTACAGCAAAAACATGGTTTCTGATCATTTGTTGCAGCAGAACCGAATGTTATTGCACATTCAAAAGCTGCTTTGACAACGGGAATTTCAACGTGACGTTAATGGGAAAATCCGCTCTGCGGCATACTGGGTCAATAGGACGCTACACTAGCCTCCAATGGGTGTGATTGAGCGTGGTTCCACTTCATCCCCATTGTTGTTTACAGTGATTTGTCATTGAAACCCACTAAATTCCCGTCGTTTTCAATATGGTATTCGTCCAAAATTGTCGATTCGGAATGGGAAATTTTGGCCACTTTCAATGAGACTTGTGATTGCGATATCCACTTAAACCGAATGAGATTTCTGGGCTATTTTGAATTGCCCGGTTGTGTGACAAGTATTGTGTATTTTTATGTATTTAGATGTTACCAGTTCGTGTGCATGAAAACAATATCTTTACCTTGTTCATTTGTGTTGTCTAACTATAGACGTTCCGTAAATTAGAGGTACAGATCCATGGACAGTGTATACCCACGTTTCCTTCCTCGATTCCGTAAGCGTATCTTAAGCAACACTTACTGCGCTCATTCATAAAACATGTCATGCTCATGGCTGTCGGACCCATTCTGTTGAAATCCCATTGAACGTTCCCATTCGTGTAAATGATGACGAGGCTAATTTATTGCCGTTACTGGGAGGTACCCGGGTTCGAATCCCGGTGCCGGCTGTGCTGTCTGGGGTTTTTCCTGGGTTTTCCTCAGACGCTTTCAGACATATGTCGGCACAGTTCCCCTAGAAGTCGGCCCAGGACGCACATTTCCCCAGGGCGTCAGTCGTGACGTTGCCCACATAGGTGAGGCCGACAACGGCAAGCCCTTTCACCATCACCACCACCACCACCGTTACTTTTTCTTTTCGTACGGGAATGATAGCAATAGAAGGCATGTGTAATTTTCTATCGATTTCTATTTGCAATCAATGCGATTGCTTCGAGCGTATATTATTGTGCGAATGATTCGAGGTAGGGAATAAATTTGCCACAAGTCCCAGCTATCAGAAAATGGCAGTAAAAGTTATTATCAAATATGAATTCGAGGCGCTGTGCCGACCGAGGCCACCATGAGTCACTCATATGTAATGTGCGTATTCGAGCGCTTTCCTTTCGATGCATACATATGCTTACTGAATGTGTACACTTTTTTTTCAGGTATTATTTCAGTCTGCATCGGACTTTTTACATGGAGCTGCTGGTGGCCATATATACTTCTACACGGTGACGATAGGTGTGCCCAGTATGTTGCGCGCAAGGCCAGGGGTCAAAGCAGATCCCTGCGGACAAATTCTTCAGTACGCATGTCCGGTTGCCGGAATGACCCCATCGAGACAATAACCCTTACATCCAACATGTCCGACGTTGGGGGGAGCACGGAGATTAGATCCGTGTCACGCCGCAGTTCATTCTGAACCTAAGGACGTCTACCAAGAAAAACTATAGTAACCCAGGTGTCTTTTGCTTTCGGATAAAATCCGATAATGCGCACGTGACGCTTTTATTTGTTTTAAAGAAATAATGAGGTGACATTTAGCGTGGTTTCAAACCCTCTTTCAGTTGTGACGCTGTTCAGCATAGCCCTATGTGGTGAAGAAATGTTGTAGTGTGAAGTCACAGATTATTGAGCGGTTATACTGGTCATACTTTAGCCATATGTGCATGCATTGACAGTTACGAAAGTTTTATGCCCTTGTTTCTGCTCAGGAAGCATGTTTCAGAAGCAATGTAATGACTTGTAGTCAGATATTGCAAGTATACAGTGGAATGTGCATGTGTTTGTGTCTGTCTTTTTAGCTCCACGGCACTGGGGTTTTAACGCTTTTAATCATGAATACAGTGGAATGTGTAAATAATGTTCGTTGCAAATCCTTCTGGGGTACACCCCAAGGTTATCACGCGACGAGGACAAGCACTGGTACCTGTGTAATGCACATTTTGAATAGTCTATACAGCTTCGCCACAGAGAGGTTTATTTTGTATACCACGCCTTTCACATACGTAGGGGAAAAAAAACGAAGGCATTTGCCCTGAGCATGGATTTATGCTTTATTTCTGAGTGGCGGATAGAAGTCAATGCCAATGTGTGAACTACCACAGTTGTTTCTCCTCAGATGAGGCCTGAATAGGCCCCGAATCGTTAACACTTACTATATATTTTAAGTCATGTTTTATCCTGTTGTGCTGCCGGTGTGGCCTACGTATTTTAATAAACATGCATGTATGTTCGAAGCATTACGGCAATACGCAACGCAGTGTGTCCGCAGTCTCTTCCTGAACCTGATTCACATTGTCACTGATTCTTGTCCACTTCTGGATGTTTGAATGCGGTTGTAGCAACTTCATCGTGTGAATGTTTTGAATGCTGCCGTCGAGTTGCAGAGCCCGATCCGCATCCACAATACGGAAGTTCGAGTGGAGAACAAGTAGCTTTAGTATTTTGGCATCTGGAACGCACATTTCCCCATTCTGTACATCACCTTCTTCTACTACTTCTTCCTCGCCTTCGTTTTTATCTTCATCTTCACCTTCTTCCTCTTCTTTTTCTTTCGAAGTTTTGCAGGCACTCAACAATAATGGTCCGTTGTGGCTGATGTCGCAGTCCCGTGTGTTCAGATAAGGCAGAAGGTAAGGGAGATGGAGTAGCACCAGGAGCGTCGACGGCCAGTCACGTCGGTTCACCGTTCTACGCGATGCCATCATTGGCGTCATTGCAAGGCCGTTCACTTCAGCATGGGGAACAAGTAATTTCATTTTTTCCGTGTCTCCCAGATGAACGGCAGCTAGCAACGCGGTGTTGCAGCTACGTTCGAAGGAGTGGGGGAGAAGCATCTCCACGACGTGACACTCGCCTCCGATGATACTCTCGAACAAAGATTGGCTTTGATTGTGGACGTCTGTAAGAGGAAGGAGAAGTTTCGCGGCGGTCAAGTACCTATTGTGGATGCAGGAAGCTAGTGGTATACATCCGCCTTCATCCAGTGTGTTAATCGGGGTGTAAGAAATGAGGTACTTTAGGATATCCTGCTCTCCAACCTTTAATGGATGATGGGCCGTGATTTCTTGTCTTGTAGTACGAGAGGTGTGTGATAGATGAGGAAGTAGCAGCTTGAAAGTGGCGACGGGATTCCCACAGTTCATGCCAATCCGCAGAGCTGTTTTTGCGTCGATGCCAAGAGAGACGATGTCCGAACGGAGAATGAGGAGTTTCGCAATGGCAGTACCAGTCTTACTCCCCTTTCCGTCTTCTAAGTCCTCCGATTGCCGATCCCTGTACGGCCGACTTTTATTCAGTGAACAACAACTGTCGTCAACGTCCATGAGAAGTGGAGTGACGCCAAGTTTGTTCTCTCCATGAACATCGGTGTGAGACAGCATTAGTCTCACCGCGTCCAAGTAACCGGAGAGCACGCCTGCTTGTAGAGCCGTTATACCTCGATTGATACGGTCGTCAGTGTGAGGAAGAACAGCTCTCGTCACTTCAATGTGTCCCCCAACGAGGCTGCTACGTAACAACTGCTCTTTAATAGGCGATCCGGTCAAGAAATGTGGAAGTAGGAAGTCTACAGTACCGGGAAGAACCATGTTGATAGTGTGGCATTCGATCCCTTCAAGCGCGTTTTCTGAACTGTACCAGTCCTGGAAGGATGCTAAAGGAAGCAGAAGCCTTAGAATGTCTGTACGGCCGAAGAAAGCACATGTCTGAGGCGGCGTCATACCAAACTTGTTACGTACGCGTAAGGACGAATAAGGCAGAAGCATCTGGACAATATCGAGTTCACCAAAAATGACACTCATTTGTAAAGGCGTACACTGGTTGTCGTCCTTAATACGATCAATGTCCACAGGGATATAATTGCCGTGTTCATCGGGGTTGACGCGTTCCCTGAAGTATTGTGGTGCACCCTCAGGGCAGATCTCACGGGAAGACATCTTGTTTTTGCAAAACTCTCTGAGCAGCACAGACAATAGCCCCTTACGCCGCTTGTAAATGACGTTGTACAAAATTGAACGATTAAAATGTCGCTCAGTCGTAATGTTCTCGAATGCTGTCGGCAGTTGGTGAAACCAGTCAACAGCAAAACCACCACTGCGCGTACAGAAAACGTCCAATCTTGCCCAGGAGCGAATCTTGTCAACGTACATGAGAGGTGTCATACCTATCATATCTCTCTGTGTTAGGGATCGGTTAACGGTAAGCCAGCCTAAGATACACGGATCAGCGTGCAGCGCAGCGACGTGCAGCGGCGTCCTTTCGAGACCGTCTAGGGAGCGACCCTGTTCAGCAGCCTTTTTAGCACTTTCAATGTCGTTATTCATTATGCTGCTATGTAACGCGTGTTGCTTCGCTGCGATTCCATCAAAGAAGGTCAACATGCCCGAGTATCTAGATTCTCCGTACAAGCTGGAAACGATACGTAGTACATTCACATCACCGGTGTCATTTGCCTTTTTTACCTTCTCGGCGAGCAGGTATGCCGCGAAGAACTCGGCGTAGCTGTGGTGCACAAAACGAAAGTCGTCACTCCCCAGTCTCTGTGTAAGACCGCACCTTACACTGTTCTCCTTGACCACCATGGCTAGTGGCCTGCTGCCTTGGAGGTAGTAGGATTCACTTTCGCTGAGGAGTTCCTCGAGGACATCCCTGGAGAGAACTGTTTTCAGTGCTAGAAGACCGAGGTATTTGTAAAATATTGACTTCAACCTAGCGTCATCATTTTCGTTCTCGGTTCCCCTTCTGTACCCCTTATTTTCTTGTTTGTGACACAGCAGGTACTCAACGTACGACGTGAACACGGATAAACATCTGAAGCAATTTTCGTAGCTGTAATCACGTCCACAAGTTTTTCCTCGCTCCACCTCTGCCAATATGCGAAGAAAAAGAGGGTTACCCCGGAGAGAGCCTAGAAGAGGGCTTTCTTCTTCCTTGACGTGACGAGGAATGTTTTGGATTTGCTTCTCATCGCTCTTGGCATTCGGTAGAGATGAAGGTATTTCACCAACGTGTTTCTCATATTTTCCCAGAAATTCTGCTTGATCTTCTTCGGAGAAGGGAATCAGGTGGAAAGACACCACGTTCATTTCATCTTCAATCAGATACCTATATATATCGCGTGTGAACATCAATATCTTAGGTAGGTGTGCTTGTGCCAAAGCCTTAGTAAACTGAAGGATGAACTTCAAACTGGTATCCTGAATTTTGTCAAAGGCGTCAAAGATGACCGAGACGTGAAACGGACTTCCCTTACTGACACTTTGTTGAAACAGTTCAAACTCTTCTCCCCTTGTCGCCACGCGACACAACTTCGCGAACTGCTTGAAGTTGATACTTCCAGTTTGTCGATTAAGCAATTTCATCGCTTCTTGGCGCTTCGGGTACTCACTGACGTAAAGTACCCATGCATTCTTGTCTGCGTTTTTGATCTCTGTACAAAGTCGCGTCGCCAGCACGGTTTTTCCCATTCCAGGGTGCCCAGAAACAACGATAACTTTCTCATTGATTGTATGCAGGGAGCGTACGGTGTAAATTTCTTGCCCGATCCTGGGAAGATGACTTACAGCGCCATTTGATTTTCTCCACATGAAGTGTCCTTTTAGGAACTCGAGGAGGTGGACTGTCTTCCCTGTGTAGTGACCCGTCTGAACCAGAAGCTCGTAGTCACTCTCTCTCTCCAGAATGACATTTTGCTCGAACCTGTCCAAGTCACTCACTCGAGTGACATTAATGCCTGTGGGTAGAAACGCCTGAACGGTTTTCTCCGAACAACCAAGGAAAGCCAAAGCGTCGTCCTTAGAACACTCTTTGATCTTCAGCATATCAACTTCGACGGACCTCCCGCATCTTCGTTCAATATAGCAGTAGCTTACATTTTTTTCAAGTTTTTTCAGCTGTGGTCCAAAATATAAAATCTCTTTGCTGCACAATTTCACAAAAGTGTCTTCTTCGCAAATTTCCAGAAAGCTGTCGATGTCCAGGATGTCTTCAAGGAATGACCGCCCGTCTGGAGACTGAAGGTCGATCCTTGCATTCTTGATAATTTCAATCTTGCACTTGGACGTGACGTTCTGAACAGTGGCACTGTGTATGGTGTTTACGTAAATTTCCATGTCACAGAGTGGGCTCTCGCTAATTTCTTGGCGACAGTGCTCCAGATTGTCGTTTGACGTCAGCAGAATTATCTTCATGCCGGTGACATCATGCAGTTCTTTCCAGAATTCGAGAATCACTCCAACGTTACTTTTGCGTTCACACGATACGATCAAAAAGTTGCACCGGTTTTTCTGTAGGACTTTAATCGTTCTCTGCAGCCACTGCGATGCTTCAAGAAATAAGTAAGAAACTCGTTCAGATCTTACGAGGTCGTTCACCATCACTTCAAGCAATGTTAAATTTGATGCTGTCAGGACAAGAAGTGGACCATGTCGAAGAACACAGTGATCAAGCGGTGCCTGAAATTCTATTCCGAGATCTTCTGTCCGGAACGCCCTCCCCAGTATGGCATTTTCTTGCCTTATCATTTCGATATCCTTCCCTGGACAGCTGTCTTGAATGTACTCTATCATGTCCTCGACGACGTAGTCTTTGAAGAACTGGTTGAGACCCTGCACATTTTCCTCCAGAACTGTGCTGCTATCCTCAGGATACCGAGCAAGAATGCGCGGTATTTGAACAATCAGTTCTTTTTCGTCATTCCCAGGAGATGCCAGTTGTAAGAATCCTTCAAGGACGTCCTTTCTACCTCTAACGTCCTTGATAATGTCGGCGTAAAAATCTCTCCTGCGTGCATCCGTGCTCCAGTACGGCTTTCCTTCATTTCCGTATACCAGAGAAAGAGCCAGATGGCACAACTCGTGGGCGAGACTCTCTTCGACATCCCTGGTGCGACGTTTCGTGGCGTCTGTTTGTTCGTCCTCAAGTCCCATCGCTCCGATAACGATATTTCGCTTTTCTGAGTGAGTCAAGCCATACTCACTTCTGCTGCCGCCCGCCATGCACTGGGTGTGCTTTCGCTCAAAGTCGAAGCGAATGCTCAAATAAGGTGCCATCGAAGCGACTTTCAAAATAGGCTTGAGTAAATCGTTGCTGTCGAGAGCACCATACAAATTATCCAAAATTTGTTCAAATCTTGCACACTCAGCGGCGCTCGTGGAGCTACACTTGAGGACAGAGATGTAATGTGTTTCGTGTTTGACGAAAAACGATTCTTGACGCTCAACTTCGGACTTTTGGAGAGTATTCAAGTGTTCGAGGCAATCGCGTTCGGCCTCATCCATGAAGTCACATTTCCGTGACATCAGAACGCCGTATACCATGAACGCGTTTTTCTTAACAGCTCGATGCAAAGCTGACTCTTTTTTAAGAGGATGGAGCCACATCTTTAGACGTGGCTCTTCTCGCAGGCACCTTCGCACTTGTTTGATGTTTCTGTCGTCTATAGCACGATGCATCTGGGCCCTGATGTTCTCAGTCTCCGCAGATTCTTCTACCCGTGCTGGTAGGACATCTTGCGTTGGCGATGTAGGTGTGTCTGAACAGGATGTACCTGAGAAGTGATTGGACGACAGCAATCAGTTACAACAAGTTTACAACGCCTTTGTTTCTGTCCGGCTAAGGCACATAAGTTCGTACAGCGTTATGTTGAACCAAAGGGCTCAAACTACTTGGAAGTAGAGGGCATGTTGCTTAGACGCGACGTATTTCGCTGCGGACAACGGCTTTTTCTGAGCGTTTAAATGTATATGTCTGCTGATCGCTGTGCAGGCGTACGCGTACCTTCGCACGCACATGTGAGTTACGCTGTTGTGGACACTTGCAAAGTTGGCAAAAGCGATTGCATATGGCACGCGCGAAACAGTATTGCTGCAGAAGCTCTAACAATCCGCACTACTTTTATATAATACTGAGGAAAGCAGTGCTGAAGATGTGGCTTTTACCTGTCATGGTCTTCACGTCCTAATGATATTGGTCCCAAATTCGTCACGGGAATAGTGCTACCGAATAAGTGGAACGCAATACGAAAGTTGGGACTTCCTTGATTGACTTCAACTTGTTATTATGACCATGGTCGTTCCAGAAAATTTTGGTTGTCAGCCGGCATTGTCATATGAACGAGGTGGAGTGATTTGCAGATATTTCTTTACATTCCACTGCGTTCCCCAGGAGTATGATCGTAAAGCGCGTGTATCAGACTATCATGGGTCCTATTAACCAGGGTTCACTGTATGCTTCAAGTATAATAACATGTGGTACTTACTCCACGTGGAAGAATATGCTGCCCTTTCACCATATTTGACGGTTTTATATTTACCTACGTGCCCTGTCCACTCTTGCGCTGTTTCATTGAGACTCTTTACGTGAAGGGGCTTAATGGCCATGGGTAGCAGGTCGGTGGTTGGCACTGCCTGGTGCCTTCTTGATGCTTTCTCGTCGATCTTAGTGTTAGGCACAGATGACGGTATTTGATGAGCATGTTTCTGATTTTTCTGCTGAAATTGAGCTTGATCTTCGTTGGAGAACGGAATCATGCGGTAAGCCACCGAGTGCATTTCATCTTCAGTTTCATTTCTGCATGTAGTGCGCATGAAAATGAACACCTTAGTTAGTTTTGCTTGAGCCAAGAGCTTCGCGAACTTAAGGATGATTTTCTGACTGGTCTCCTGAATTTCGTCGAGCGCGTCGAAAATGACCCAGACGTGAAACGGACTTCCTTTTGTGACACTTTGTTGAAACAGTTTAAACTCTTCTCCACTTGTCTTCACGCGACACAACTTCGCGAACTGTTCGAAATTGATGCCGCCACTTTCTTCGTGGAACATTCTCGTAGCGTCTTCAATCTTCGGGTAATCACTAATGTAAAGCACCCACGCTTTCTTGTCTGCTTTCTTGATTTCTCTGCAGAGTCGCGTTGCCAGGATGGTTTTCCCCGTTCCTGGGTCTCCCGAGACAACGACGACTCTCTCGCTCGTTTTCAGCAGAGAATTCCCGGGGTAAATTTCTTCCCCAATTGTGGGAAGGTGACTCACAGCACCGTTTGACTTTTTCCATATGAAACGTCGCTCATGGAATTCCAGGAGGTGTACTGTCCTACTCGTGTAGTGTTCCCTCTGAACAAGGAGCTCGTAGTCTCTGTCACTCTCCAGAATGACAATTCGCTCGAACTTTTCCAAGTCACTTATTCGCTTCGCAGTAAGACCAGCAGGTAGGAATGAATGGAGCGTTTCCTCGGAACAGTCAAAGAAAGCGAAAGCGCAGTCCTCAGCACGACCCCCGATCTTGCACAGATCAACCTCGACGGACCTTCCACACTTTTGTTCAATGTAGCACCCGCTTATGTTTTCCCCAAGTTGTTTCAATCGTGGTCCAAGAAATAAGACTCTTTCTCTGCACAGCGTCAGAAACGTGTCCTCCCGAGAAATTTTCAGGAACCTATCGACATCCAGAATGTCTGGAATAAATGTCTGTTCCGCGTGAGACTGAAGAGCGATACACGATTTCCGGATAATATCGCTCTTGCACTTGGGTGTCAGGTTCACAAAAGCAGCGCTGTGTATGACATCAATGTAAAGTTCGCTGTGATGTAGTGATGTATTTTCAACTTCCTGGAGGCAGTGCTCCAGGTTGCCCTCTGACGTCATCAGAACTATTTTCGTGCCCGTGACGCAAAACAGCTGTTTGCAGAGTTCGAGAATCTCCTTGAGGTCACTTTTGCCGTCACACGATACAAGCAAAAACCTGCACTTATTCTTGATTAGTACATCCTCCGTTCTCTTCCCCCAACGGGATGCCTCGAGAAACAGGTACGAACCTGTTGCAGATTTTAAGAGGTCATTGACCATAACTTCGAGAAATGCTATATTTGATGCTACGAGGACAACAAGTGGCTCACGTTTTAGAATCGACTCATCAAGCCGTGTCACAAATTCTATCCCAAGTTCTTCTGTCGAGGACGTCTTCCCTAATCTTGTATTTTCCTCCTTGATGATCTCAATGTCACTTATGGAGCAGCCGTTCCGTATGCACTGTTTCATATCTTCGACGACGTGCCTTTTGAAGAATTGGTAGAGCCTCGGGACTTGCTGCTCCAGAATAGTGTTGCCTTCAGCAGGACAAAGAGCAAGAACATGGGGTATTCGAACTATTAGTTCGCTTTCGATTAGTTCGTCATTCCAATGAAGTGCAGATTTTAACATTTTATGTAACTCGTCCTTTCTACCTCTGACATCGTTAACGATGTCTGCGTACCAGTCTCTGCTCATTGCATCCGTGCTTCGGTACGGCTTTCCTTCATTTCTGTATACAAGATCAACAGCCAAATGACACAGTTGGTGAATTAGTGTCCCTGCGACTTCCTTCGTGCGACTTTGTGAGGCGTGTGACGGTTCCAGTTGAAGTACCTTGGCTCCGATAAAGATGACTTGTTTTTCTGGATGAGTTAAGCCATAGCCAGTTCTACTGCCGCCCACCATGCACGGGATGTGCTCTTGCTTAAAGTCGAAGCGTACTCTCAAATAAGGGGCCAATGAAGCTACTTTCAAAACAGGCTTGAGTAAATCGCTGCTGTCGAGAGCATCATACAAGTTATCCAGAAATTTGTCAAATCCGTCAAAAACGGCTAGGCTCCTCGATCTGCTCTTGAGGGCACTGAGGTGAGATCCTTTGTATTCGCTTCCAAATTTTACTTGTCGTACAAGTTCGGACTTTTCAAGTGGATTCAGGAGTAAGAGAGACTCGCTTTCTTCACTGTCCTTGAATATACATTTCTCTGACACCAAAAGGACATACAATCTGAATGCTTTTTGCTTCACTGCTCGGTTCAGAGCTGACTCTTTCTCGACTGGATGGAGCCAGACTTTCAGTTGCGGTTCTGCTTGCAGGCACTCTCGCACTCGCCCGACATCTCTGCTGTCAATGGCAAGGTGCATCGCAGTCCTGATGTTCTCAGTCCCAGGCGATTCTTCTAAGGATACTGATTGCTCATCTTGCCGTGTGGAAAACGTCGCGGGTGTCATCTGCGCAGATGTGCCTGAATCCCATGTACCTGAAAAGTGATAAGATGGCAGCAGTCAATTACGACGAGGTTATCATAGTTTTGTTTTGGGTTGGCGGCTCCGATAGTTTCGAAGTGTGTCCATTGATGTTGAGTTTTGAAACTGTGGATCGAAATAAACAAGCAGAGTGCAAGTTGATTAGAGACGCCGTATTCGCGCCGGACGGCGATAGTAGTATATGGTCATGTCGTAGGAGACCGCATGAGAAACTACAACATGGCCACCAGGGTAACGCTACGGTCGCGCCGACTTTTTTTCGCGATTTTTTCGTGTACGCAGCAAGCGGCGCAGGAGGGCTGCGTGCGCGCTTACCCGCTCACATTTTTCATCCTGGCCTGACATCTTCCGTCATTTTTGAATCTGTGCCGAATTCAATCGCAATTTTTTGCAGCTAGAGCAGGTGTGCAGTAGACTGTTTACATGCAAAGGATAGCCATACACAAAAGTACAAGTGAAAATATATTTATTAAAGTCATTAGTGTCAGGAATTACATTATGACTCTATGTGAAGGAGAAAAACCTGGCAAAAAAACTGAAGCAGAACAAAGACAATAAAATACATGTAACAAATATTATACTTATTACAGGCATGATGCAATAGCATTGAAGAGGTATCACACATCATACACAATATTTTTTGTTAGTGGTAATCACACGTTTTCAATTAAGCAGAAGGGATAGCACATTTAATCAGAGAAGATATTTTTAATCAGTATGATTACAATCAAAATTACAAGTTTTATTATGAAAAGTCTCACATTTTTCAGCCTGAGCAGACTTCTTTCGTCGTTTTTCCGCCTGGGGCGACTTCATTCGTATTTTTTACCAGCTACAACAGGTGTGCCGTAGGCTGTTTGCATGCAAAAGAAGCCATACACAAAAGTACAAGTGAAAATATATTTATTAAAGCCATTACTGCTGGGAATTGTAACGCCAATTGTGATGCCAATCAGGTGAAGGAGAAAAACTGAGCCGAAAATCTTCACGACCTGAAACAGAAGAAACAAAATGCAAGACAGTACATGAAAAGAATATACATATTTTATTCACTATACCTAGCCATCTGATTCTGAAAGAAAACATAAAATCAACATTCATCACATTGGTTACTAGTTTAATATTCCAACATGACAAAAATAATAAGTTGCTTATGAAGTGAATAGCGCAGACATAAAGAAATAATTCGAATCAACACGATCAACACATAGCATTAATATAGAACCAATCCTCCAAAATGTAGGGAAGTAATAGCTACACAATGCCATATCAAAACGAGAAACGGTCACCACATTTAATCGAAGATGATATTCTTAATCAATATGATTACAAACAAAATTACAAATTATATTAGAAAAAGTCTAATATTCCTATACGTGAGAACCATCAGTTCAATAGAGAGAAGTTCCGATAGTTGTATGTGAACAGCAGAGAACCTGAAAGACCATGGGACACAAATGACATGAACACAAAACGAAATAAGATCTATAACACTACATTGGTTAATCAAAACAACAAAGGAGGATAATAATCTATCATTTTAACTACCATAAAATCATCCTCGTGACTTAATCTAGTCGAATCCCATACAATTTTCATGTTAAGGGACACTACAAAACTTACTTTGTTTTATGAATCCAACACAGAAAATATATTTAAAAAATGAACTTCACCGCATAGCGCTCTCCTAGTCAACAACCAGCTCTAATAATACCTGCCCTGATTTGTTGAAGACGGGAGGCGTACACCTGTTTTGTCACAGTTATGAACGTTTTCGAGCGCAATAGGGAAGATTATTCCGACATTACACGATTAATCAATTTCTTATTAAGTAAACAGCATAGACATACGGAAATCATGAGAAAGAAAACGATCAACAGCTAGCATTAATAGAGAGCCAAAACAATGCACAATCCAAGATGTAAACAACAGACACATGCAGGAAAATATTTGAAAAACAATCTATCAAAACGAGAAACATTCACGGATGAATAGCAGAGAAACCTTTGAACAGCACACCATCCACACATAAACAATAGCACACACGCAAGGAAATAATGAGAAACACGATCAACAGTTAGTAGAGAACCAAAACCCATCACATAAACAAGAGGTACACAAAGGATAAATAATTGAAAAAGAATCTTTCAAAACGAGAAACATGCACGGAGCTAACGCTGAATAGCAGAGAAACGCTCTAAACTGCGCATCTGCCAACGTGTAAACAAGAGACAGGAAAATATCATTGAAACAAGATCAACAGCTAATAGAGAATCAAACAAATGCACCAAAGCAAACAAGAGGTACAGAAAAGAAAATAATTGAAAAACAATCTATCAAAACGATGAACATGTACAGATGAATACCAGAGAAATGCTTTGTACGATGCATCTGCCAACATGTAAACAACACACAGGAAAATAATAGCGAAACAAACTATGAAACATTAATAAATTGAAATGGAAATAATATATTTTTTGAACTTTCATAAAATCAACCTTGTGACCTAACAATATAGAATTTTCATCCTACTCGGGAACTATAAACATTACCTTGACAGAGGTATCCAAGCACACAGCACAGCTAAGCTTTCCACTGTACAACCAGACTGGAACCCGGCGGGGTCACTCTCTCCCTCTATACAGCCCAAAGCGAAGAATCCGCACATCCTTGGCAATCTATTGAGTGGGAAAACCCTTTCTCTTTTTCACGTTCTTTCCTCCAAAAGGAAATATTCCTAGGACCGGTGTACAGAGGCGAAATCAAGATGCGAGAACTTGTATGCAGAATCTACAATAGTTATAAAAATATTTGCACGTCAACATCGGAAGGACCACTGGGATTGATGGTGGAGTTTTTGAGGTTTGCTAACGAAGAATTGAAATACACTAGACCAAACATAATTGTAATCATTGCAATGGGCATTGCATTAATCAAGAAAGCAATCCGATTAAATTATCATATACAAGCAGTCTATATCGCACGATTCATTACGGATTTGTTGAAATTACACCTAACGGTTGAAATGGAAAGTACATAAAAAATCTTATCACGTGATATATTCCACCCTTGAGCCTCTACACATTTATTTTATTCTACCAGTCAATGATGTCGAATGAACAGAAGTTCAATATTGTTGTGCAAGGTCTGATGTATCATCACTTATTGAAACTCAACAAACATATCGATTGCGGTGGACCACAGGACGATTTTCATCTAATACTCTCTTGTACGCCATTCAAGAATCTTCATACAAAGAAAGGAAACATCAATAAGAGACTGTACAAGTTCATCGCTACAAAGTGCAAGTTGTTGAAGTAATACAAACACGACGACAACATATCACCCGCGTTAATCAACGCTGGATTCATGCGCCCAATAATCAGAATAAACTACTTGATGTCTTCGGAATTCATCAATCAAGACAACAAACAAAAACTTCAGAGTTTGGATAGAACTGTAATTTATCGAAATAAACATGTGTATAAATGAAATAATAATTGCATTCTTTGTCATCATTGTAATGTATTCTACACATTGCAACGAAAACAGCTTATGATTAGATTGAAGATTGCTAAGGAGACGTTTATTCCACACTATGTACAAGGATCTTCGCATGGAATCAGCGCCGGCAATCAAAGAGATTTTACACGACCACACTCTATACAACACTGACACCCAAAGGAAAGAATTGTAGAAGAATCGCTAATATAAATTTAGAGGCATGTTACATCAATCTTTGTTTACAAAAAGAGGATCACTAATATTTTGCGGAAGCTTACTTTATGAATTAAATTGCACAGTGTGTATATTTTCTCAAACGATTGGACAGTTGACAATACTATATTGAAAGAAATCTATTATCATATGACGCGATGCAAGTGATGGACAAGCATGATGCGCAGGCGGAGTCTACAATTCTAATCATCATAACATGCGGCACACAGTTCCAATAAGATTTTGGGAGAATCGATTCACACAACTGTCATCAGAAATGTTTAACCACTATACAACGAAGATGAGCACTATGCATAAGATACGTAATTATAATAAGTAAATATTTATTTTACAAACTTAACCATAACAGCACACATAAACGTAGCTCCAATTCACAGAATGTACCCGAGGTTTCTTCATTAGCCATACTGAAAAACTCTGAGACTCTTCACTATGTCGCGGCATATGAGGTACTACAAATGGCAAGGACATGCTTTAATTTTAGAAGATTTTAGCTCATAACGAATCAAAACACAAACTCCAACAGCAAAGGCTCTTGTGTAAATTTTCAAAGTCAAAACTGTACACTCTTACAATTTTTTAAGATATAGATTAAAAAGATGTCTATTTAGTCACACGTTGTATACAAGATATTTGTTTGTACATTAATTGCTAAAATTTATCAGATCACATTCTGGAGCAGTGGTGAATATCAGCAAGTGTTTAATTAAAATTTGAGCTGCTGCGACAATTTACGAATTGAGTTGTAGAAAGTATAATTTCACAGCTTTAGCTGGTTCACTTTGATACGCGAAGGTTTTAAGAACTCTTTCACGGTGACGAAGAATTGAATCGAGTGTATTGATATTTTCTATATACTCTATAACGTAATGTGAATTCTCCATGTCGCGGATAGTAAAAGTTACGAATATTTTTCGTACAATATTTACTTAAAACTCGAAGAAACGATCATCCGCGTCGTCCAATGTCTATTTCCAATCAATAAAAAAGGTTGCCTATGTACACCGGTCGTAAGAGTATTTCCTTTTGGAGGGAACAATGTGAAAAGGAGGGAGGGTTTCCCCACTCCATAGATTGCCAAGGATGTGCGGATTCTTCGCTTTGGGCTGTATAGAGGGAGAGAGTGACCCCGCCGGGCTCCAGTCTGGTTGTACTGTGGAAAGCTTAGCTGTGCTGCGTGCTTGGATACCTCTGTCAAGGTAATGTTTATAGTGCCCGAGTAGGATGAAAATTCTATATTGTTAGGTCGCAAGGTTGATTTTATGATAGTTCAAAAAATATATTATTTCCATTTCGATTTATTAATGTTTGATAGTTTGTTTCGCTATTATATTCCTGTGTGTTGTTTGCATGTTGGCAGATGCATCGTACAAAGCGTTCCTCTGGTATCCATCCGTACATGTTCATCGTTTTGATAGATTGTTTTTCAATTATTTTCTTTTCTGTACCTCTTGTTTGCTTTGGTGCATTTGTTTGATTCTCTATTAGCTGTTGATCTTGTTTCAATGATACTTTCCTGTCTCTTGTTTACACGTTGGCAGATGCGCAGTTTAGAGTGTTTGTTTGCTATTCAGCGTTAGCTCTGTGCATGTTTCTCGTTTTGAAAGATTCTTTTTCAATTATTTATCCTTTGTGTACCTCTTGTTTATGTGATGGGTTTTGGTTCTCTACTAGCTGTTGATCGTGTTTCTCATTATTTCCTTGCGTGTGTGCTATTGTTTATGTGTGGATGGTGTGCTGTTCAAAGTGTTTCTCTGCTATTCATCCGTGCATGTTTCTAGTTTTGATACATTCTTTTTCAAATATTTTCCTGCATGTGTCTGTTGTTTACATGTTGGATTGTGCATTGTTTTGGCTCTCTATTAATGCTAGCTGTTGATCGTTTTCTTTCTCATGATTTCCGTATGTCTATGCTGTTTACTTAATAAGAAATTGATTAATTGTGTAATGTTGGAATAATCTTCCCTATTGCGCTCGAAAATGTTCATAACTGTGACAAAACAGGTGTACGCCTCCCGTGTTCAACAAATCAGGGCAGATATTATTAGAGCTGGTTGTTGACTAGGAGAGCGCTATGCGGTGAAGTTCATTTTTTAATATATTTTCTGTGTTGGATTCATAAAACAAAGTAAGTTTTGTAGTGTCTCTTAGAATGAAAATTGTATGGGATTCGACTAGATTAAGTCACGAGGATGATTTTATGGTAGCTAAAATGATAGATTATTATCCTCCTTTGTTGTTTTGATTAACCAATGTAGTGTTATAGATCTTATTTCGTTTTGTGTTCATGTCATTTGTGTCCCATGGTCCTCAAGGTTCTCTGCTGTTCACATACAACTATCGGAACTTCACTCTATTGAACTGATGGTTCTCACGTATAGGAATATTAGACTTTTTCTAATATAATTTGTAATTTTGTTTGTAATAATATTGATTAAGAATATCATCTTCAATTAAATGTGGTGACTGTTTCTCGTTTAGATATGGTATTGTGTAGCTATTATTTCCCTACATGTTGGAGTATGGTTATGTATTAATGCTATGTGTTGATCGTGTTGATTGGAATTATTTCCTTATGTCTGCGCTATTCACTTCATAAGCAACTGATTATTTTTGTCATGTTGGAATATTAAACTAGTAACTAATGTGATGAATGTTGATTTTATGTTTTCTTTCAGAATCAGATGGCTAGGTATAGTGAATAAAATATGTATATTCTTTACATGTACTGTCTTGCATTTTGTTTCTTCTGTTTCAGGTCGTGAAGGTTTTCGGCTCAGTTTTTCTCCTTCACCTGATTGGCATCACAATTGGCATTACAATTCCCAGCACTAATGGCTTTAATTAATATATTTTCACTTGTACTTTTGATTGTAATCATATTGATTAAAAATATTTTCTCTGAATAAATGTGCTATCCCTTCTGCTTAATAAACCTCTACCCGACAAACGTCATCATGACGTTGGTAGACAGACCGAAACCAAAACAGATCGAAAGAGGAGAGCTGGGTTCCACGAATGAACAATTGTTCGCCGCCTCCTATTGGAAGAAAAGTCAGAGCGAAGGTCGCGTCCCTTTCAGAGACCGCCGTAATCTCCTCAAGACCGTGGCTTTCGGGCGCGACCTAGTTCGCCACTGGCTTTGAACGTAGTTCAACTCTACCAAACTCGTGGCGCTGTCGAACATTATGACGTCATTTGTTTACAAACAGGTAGAGGTCTATTGAAAACGCGTGATTACCACTAATAAAAAATGTTGTGTATGATGTGCGATACCCCTTCAATGCTATTGCATCATGCCTGTAATAAGTATAATATTTGTTACATGTATTGTATTGTGTTTCTTCTGCTTCAGGTTTTTTGCTGGGTTTTTCTCCTTCACATAGAGTCATAACGTAATTCCTGACACTAATGACTTTAATAAATATATTTTCACTTGTACTTTTGTGTATGGCTATCCTTTGCATGTAAACAGTCTACTGCACACCTGCTGTAGCTGGAAAAAAATTGCGATTGAATTCGGCATAGATTGAAAAATGACGAAAGAAGTCGGCCCAGGATGAAAAATGTAAGCGGGTAAGCGCGCACACAGCCCTCCGGCCACGCTCCGCCCACCTGTAAGAGCCTCCAACCGAGCGCCACTTGCCACGCACAGGAAAAAATCGCGAAAAAATGTCGGCGCGACGGTGTCGCTGCCCTGGCGGCCATGTTGTAGTTTCTCATGCGGTCTCCGACGGCATGACCATATACTACTGGCGATGTATTTTTTAGCGTTGAAATCTATGTTTTGTGCTGCGCATGCTTTCGGCAACTTACGCTCGCACGCACATATAGGTTGCTACTCAGCCGTGGATATTTGTAGTGGAGGCAACGGCTTATTACTGAACTATACTACTGAGGGAAGCATTGTAGAGGGTGGTGTTCTTACGTGCGAAGCTACGCTCACGGTAGTCAGTCTTATACCCTCGTAACCTAAACGGAACATGGCTGAGGACGACATAAATTTACTGGCGTTAGCTGCGTAACCACTGCAGCGAATTAAACCAATTCATCGTTCCTTTCACACAGTTTGTTGCTCGCATTGCTCACACAATGTTTGCCGCACATTTTATGGGAGTAAGTCTGTATTTACCAGCCTCCATGAAGTTGAAGGCAACACAGGCTAGTTTGCATCGATACTGCAGAAAGGCATTTAAACGCGCTAGTTCTCTCCAACCTTTCTAACCTGATAAAGTTGGATGATCTGAAGCTGCTTCTCATCTGTGGCATTATTTTTGAAACCCCCGAAGAAGAGCTCAGCATGAAGAGTGCAAAAGGACTGATGTATTGACAGCGCACTTGAGTGAACCAGTTTTGGAATGGGCGCTGACGCTGGCTTCTGACCTTCCGGGGAATTAGCAGAGATTTCACTGCATTGTTTTCCAGGAGTATGGGCGTAAAGCGCGTATGTCAGATTATCAGGGGTCATAATAACCAGGGTTCACTGTACCCAGGTTACAGAAGAGTGATTGGATATGCTGTAAAATAAGCAGTTTGCCGCTGAGGATATGACTTATGCGTCTACGATGAAAGACTATTGATTACTGATCATTGATTATTGTCCATTTACCTGCATTGCGTACCCAAAGTTCCAGTGCTTCATTGTATCGTTTCACGTGGAAAGTCTTCCTGGCCGTCTGTACCAGCCTGACAGCATCCTGAGAGTATTCCTCCATCCAGTCATCAAGCCGGTGCACATTCTCTGCGCCTAAGGACAATTCCAACACCACAATTAAGGTGGGACTCCGCAACAAAATCACCACAAAGATTCTGACATAGCAGTAACCCTTGGAGTGTCAGGAACATGCATACGAAATATGGCATTCCCAAACTGCTCAGCTATTATTCGAACGAATTATTACGAAGTTAGCGCTTCGCCTCTGTAAAACAAGAGCCTCTGAAAGCAACACTACCCAAGACATCAGGCATGGAAGAATGCAACCTTTGTAGCAGACGACAATACCGGATGACGTCACAGTATATTCTTCCGGGCGAACCGCTGTGCGCTTTGCATTTTGGTTTCGGTTTGGTACTATCATCATTTACGAATTAATTACTCGCACAAAATGAATGCGAATGTTGTATTCGGTATCCAGGGAGTGGTTCGTATTCGGTATGATGCTCACCTAGTTTTTTTGTTTTGTTTTTTTTCTGACGAATCCTCGCGAGGTCTCCCTTTAAAGATGCATTAAGGTGCAAATATTTCACATCGCGCGATGAACACTGCCGTTACACAGAATTGAACGTAGAAGGAAGGGTATTCATCATGTGAACGGTTGATGATCTATGAGCGAATCTGTGATATTTCTCTCCTTCTCAAGGAGCGGGATAATGAGAGGATAACGGATTGGTTTGCTTAAACGACCTCGCGTGATGATGGGACAAATCTCTAGCTGAGACCAATGACAGAGACCCCCGCACTGCAGACCATCTTCAGCATAAAAAGTAAAGCGTAAATAACTGACTTTTTTGCTAAAAAATTACAAACAACGCGACGGATCACTCCCATTCCTTTTGTTTCAAGTAAAGCCTGCATACAGAGTGTCCCAGGTAACTGCGAACATACTTAATTATATATACATATATGACACTTTTTCCAAGATGGAATCAATTGCAACGCAGCGTATGCTGAAGGGCACTCCTTAGGATGGCATTAGCAAAGTCCAGATGCAATATCCTAATCAACTTTCATTAATTAACTTGTTAATTATAAAAGCTAAGAAGTTGTCCCAATGAGAACATCTGTTCCTTTCGGTCACCTGATATCACAGCCGTTTCCAGAACAAAAAAAAATCCGTTCGACAGATCGCCCGCAAAAAAATCTCGAAGGAACGCCATTTATTACTTTATTTTGCTCATTGCGCATCTCCGGAGAAGTGTATTTCCTTCATCCCCAACGTTAGAGGTGGAAGGAGCACAGTGCCGCCTATGCGTCGAAGATGAGCTTTAACATGCGGAAACAAAACGAAAACAAATGTGTTCGCGTGACTCTATCGGAACTGTCCTGATCTTTTGTTGCATTTTCTGTTTCCTGTTAACCTTCTTCCAGGACGCGAGAGGCGATAGTGTGCAACGCGCCCCTCGCAAGCCTCCAGCAAGGCGCATTATGGCGCATTATGTCTCCCTCTCACATTGGGGATGAAGGAAAGACGCGTCTTCTAAGAATCGCAAAGAAAAAAATTGTGTTACTTAACGAATCTGTCGAACGGATTTTTCTTCTGAAAACGACTACGATATCAGGTAACTGAAAGGAACTTATATTCTCATTGGGACAACTTAGTAGCTTTTACAATTCAAAGTTAGTTAATGAAAGGAAATTAAGACATTGCCACAGGACTTTGCTAATGCCCTCCTAAGGAATGCCCTTCAGCATATGTCATATTGCAATTGATTTCATCTTTGAAAAACTGTTATACATATTTTTAAAAATATGTTGGCAGTTAGCTGGGGCACCCTGTATATATATATATACAGGGTGCTGTAACGTGTCCCTAAATCATATAAAAAATCTAGACATTGTACAAGGATGCCGCTTGCTGCATTGGTCTTTGTGGCACTTTTTCCACCAGGGAAGACTTTTTTTTTCAAATTTCAACTGCAATCAATCGAATTTTTCAACCTCAAGTCAACCTCACGTTTTTTCCAACGGAAATGGCGCATGTTCGATTTACCCCGAAACATCACTGAAGGCGTCCAGCTCCACAGCGGAAACACCTAAATACAACATGCAAAAACCGCCGTTTTGGACTCGCAAGCCCCCGACGCGAGTATTTCAGCGATATGCTGCCGTCGTTGTTCGAGTCCCGTTGACATTCCCTCAACGCACAAAATTTGCTGCCCCTCATTAGGTCACCCTTTCATTTTCACCTGAAGCTTCTTGTCGTTCCACGCATATCTCTTCTTGTCTTGAACGACGGCCCGCATAGCGCAGAAATACTCACGCCCGGCGACTTGCGGGTACCAAAACAGCGCTGTTTGCAAAACTTTAATGTGTTCTCGCTGTGGTGCTGGACGCCTTCAGTCATGTCACGGTGTAATTCGAACATGCGCTTTCCATTTCCGCTGGAAAAACGTGAGGTTGACTTGGCAAATTAGCGAGATATATTTTAAAACTTCAACTTCAACTTATTGCAGTTGAAATTTGACAAGATTCTCTCTCTCACATTGGGTATGAAGGAAAGACGTGTATCCGAAGATGCGCAATGAACAAAATGTCGTGTCACTTCCCTACGTCGGGCTGATGAGTCCCAAGGAGGACGAAACAGCTGTACTCGGCTGGGAGTGCACGATCAAATTGTAAACATATGCTCAACGTGCAGCCATAGAGCATTAGCTATTTTTCCTGTTTGTATATGTACTTGCTGGCTTGCACTGCGGCCTCCACAGGTGGCGTTGTCACCGTGGAACATTGACGTCTAGCCGAGACGCACTGTTAGTGCCGACCCAAGATCGTGTCACTTCCCTACGCCGGGCTGATGAGTCCCAAGGAGGACGAAACAGCTGTACTCGGCTGGGAGTGCACGATCAAATTGTAAACATATGCTCAACGTGCAGCCATAGAGCATTAGCTATTTTTCCTGTTTGTATATGTACTTGCTGGCTTGCACTGCGGCCTCCACAGGTGGCGTTGTCACCGTGGAACATTGACGTCTAGCCGAGACGCACTGTTAGTGCCTACCCAAGATCGTGTCACTTCCCTACGCCGGGCTGATGAGTCCCAAGGAGGACGAAACAGCTGTACTCGGCTGGGAGTGCACGATCAAATTGTAAACATATGCTCAACGTGCAGCCATAGAGCATTAGCTATTTTTCCTGTTTGTATATGTACTCTTGCTGGCTTGCACTGCGGCCTCCACAGGTGGCGTTGTCACCGTGGAACATTGACGTCTCGCCGAGGCGCACTGTTAGTGCCGACCCAAGATCGTGTCACTTCCCTACGCCGGGCTGACGAGTCCCAAGGAGGACGAAACAGCTGTACTCGGCTGGGAGTGCACGATCAAATTGTAAACACATGACCAGAATTCAGGGACACGACACAGAAAGCCGGCTTCGCGGTATAGCAGACAACCATGCAAGAAAGCCGACTTCACAGATTTGCACGAGGATATGGGAGGAGGAAAAATTCGGGGAGGGACGAGGAGGAGAGATAAGAAAGAGAACTTTTAACGTCATCTGCACGGCAATAACACGAGGGGCACGCACGAGAGCTCGTGCTCAGGTAAAAAAAAAAAACGCAACCCGTGGCTCAGAATTGAAATATGCATCAAGCCTTTTCTGTTGGTTGAATGTCGTTGCGAAATCAAAAATCGCGCTATAGAAGCTCGTGAAGCGAAATGATTGGTCCGCGTGAGAAAGGCATGGCCTTAATATTAATAATTGGTGGCGCCGACTATGATCATGAGCGACGCCACGGTAGATAGATTGGTCATAGGATGTGAACAGTTTCATGATGCAAAGGCAGCTATGGCTTTAGTGTAACCTTTAGTAGAAATTAATGTGAACGATGTAATCGAGAATATTTTCTATTGCAATTAAAAAAGAGTAGACAGGGACGTCCAGAGATCGCTATTTCAGACATGTTCGTCAATCAGTACCAATGTAGTACCAATGCACTAGCTGCTGGGCTGTCGCCGACACACAGGAGCTGCAACTACGCAAGTTAAGCTAGTTAACGAAAGAGTCATATTGGCGAATGTTCAGCCGTTCTGCTTCTACAGGGACAGGCATGAACTAATCCATACTTCCAGGTGTGGACGACACTGTGTGCAACACTCAGTATACTGTGCTATCTTATCGAAACTACTAAATTAGGTCGCGCCTACGGTAGTGATCTGCAGGCAGGTAAAGCCCATTTTATGAGCGAGTGTACCTGAATTCTAAGAAATGAAATAAAAAATGATATGATATACGTATAAAACAAAAAATACCACACCAAGTATTGAACCCAAGAACGCAAATCCGCAACGCGCTCACTATACCACGAGACCAGCAACGCAACAACACAGCGCGAAGAATTTGGTTAGAAATACTCGGAAAGCCATCGTAGGCCTATCGTGTAATTTTTTCGTCGTGGGAAAAAATTAGGACCTCCTGCAACTGCGCATAAAGTTGCAGAGTGCACAAGACAGGCCAGTCTTTCATGTCCAATGTGGACACCTTTTGGGGAAGCCCTAGTTCTGACGTAATTAAAGGATTAAGACACGCCAATGTATTCTGCCATGAAGCCAACACGGCAAAAATAAGTCTCTCAGGAAAAAAAAGTGTGACTGTCTCAAGCTACCAATCCACTTGTGGACGATCGCGGAACCTTCTCCCGTCACGCCTAGATGTGGACACTTTTTTCAAACCCTCAGTACTAATGGATTTTTTACGGAAAGCAGACGGAATGTATAGCTTCAATGGAGGGCATCGAGTTCGCAGGTTAAGCCAACTTTAAGAGTAGGTGTCCCGCAATTCTGGGAATATGCTCAACGTGCAGCCATAGAGCATTAGCTATTTTTCCTGTTTGTATATGTACTTGCTGGCTTGCACTGCGGCCTCCACAGGTGGCGTTGTCACCGTGGAACATTGACGTCTCGCCGAGACGCACTGTTAGTGCCGACCCAAGATCGTGTCACTTCCCTACGCCGGGCTGATGAGTCCCAAGGAGGACGAAACAGCTGTACTCGGCTGGGAATGCAATATATATATAGCTGAAATGAAAATTGAAACACAGACTACGAAGGTACGGGAAGTAAGAAAAAAGGGATAATTTATTTACATTTAAGATACTTGGAATGCTAAACGGGTTGTCGACGTTTCGACAGTGGCACTGTCTTCGTCAGGACTAAAGATGCGTAGCTGATTACACATTTCTTAAATAGGTTTGCTACATGACGTCATAATCGGTACGGGCACGCCACAGGCGTTTGTCAGTGAGTCAGATTCGGGAATATACATATATAATATATATATATTTATATATATATATATATATATATATATATATATATATATATAATATATATATAATATATATATATATATATATATATATATATATATATATATATAATATATATATATGTTTACAGTTTGATCGTGCACTCCCAGCCAAGGACAGCTGTTTCGCTCTACTTGGAGCTCGTCAGCCTGGCGTAGGGAAATGACACGATCTTGGGTCGGCACAACAGTGCGTCTCGGCGAGACGTCAATGTTCCACGGCGACGGCGCCACCTGTGGAGGCCGCAGTGCAAGCCAGAAAGTACATATACAAAGTGAAAATATAGCCGAAGACGTGCACTCCCAGCCAAGGACAGCTGTTTCGCTCTACTTGGAGCTCGTCAGCCTGGCGTAGGGAAGTGACACGATCTTGGGTCGGCACAACAGTGCGTCTCGGCGAGACGTCAATGTTCCACGGCGACGGCGCCACCTGTGGAGGCCGCAGTGCAAGCCAGAAAGTACATATACAAAGTGAAAATATAGCCGAAGACGTGCACTCCCAGCCAAGGACAGCTGTTTCGCTCTACTTGGAGCTCGTCAGCCTGGCGTAGGGAAGTGACACGATCTTGGGTCGGCACAACAGTGCGTCTCGGCGAGACGTCAATGTTCCACGGCGACGGCGCCACCTGTGGAGGCCGCAGTGCAAGCCAGAAAGTACATATACAAAGTGAAAATATAGCCGAAGACGTGCACTCCCAGCCAAGGACAGCTGTTTCGCTCTACTTGGAGCTCGTCAGCCTGGCGTAGGGAAGTGACACGATCTTGGGTCGGCACAACAGTGCGTCTCGGCGAGACGTCAATGTTCCACGGCGACGGCGCCACCTGTGGAGGCCGCAGTGCAAGCCAGAAAGTACATATACAAAGTGAAAATATAGCCGAAGACGTGCACTCCCAGCCAAGGACAGCTGTTTCGCTCTACTTGGAGCTCGTCAGCCTGGCGTAGGGAAATGACACGATCTTGGGTCGGCACAACAGTGCGTCTCGGCGAGACGTCAATGTTCCACGGCGACGGCGCCACCTGTGGAGGCCGCAGTGCAAGCCAGAAAGTACATATACAAAGTGAAAATATAGCCGAAGACGTGCACTCCCAGCCAAGGACAGCTGTTTCGCTCTACTTGGAGCTCGTCAGCCTGGCGTAGGGAAATGACACGATCTTGGGTCGGCACAACAGTGCGTCTCGGCGAGACGTCAATGTTCCACGGCGACGGCGCCACCTGTGGAGGCCGCAGTGCAAGCCAGAAAGTACATATGCAAAGTGAAAATATAGCCGAAGACGTGCACTCCCAGCCAAGGACAGCTGTTTCGCTCTACTTGGAGCTCGTCAGCCTGGCGTAGGGAAGTGACACGATCTTGGGTCGGCACAACAGTGCGTCTCGGCGAGACGTCAATGTTCCACGGCGACGGCGCCACCTGTGGAGGCCGCAGTGCAAGCCAGAAAGTACATATACAAAGTGAAAATATAGCCGAAGACGTGCACTCCCAGCCAAGGACAGCTGTTTCGCTCTACTTGGAGCTCGTCAGCCTGGCGTAGGGAAATGACACGATCTTGGGTCGGCACAACAGTGCGTCTCGGCGAGACGTCAATGTTCCACGGCGACGGCGCCACCTGTGGAGGCCGCAGTGCAAGCCAGAAAGTACATATACAAAGTGAAAATATAGCCGAAGACGTGCACTCCCAGCCAAGGACAGCTGTTTCGCTCTACTTGGAGCTCGTCAGCCTGGCGTAGGGAAGTGACACGATCTTGGGTCGGCACAACAGTGCGTCTCGGCGAGACGTCAATGTTCCACGGCGACGGCGCCACCTGTGGAGGCCGCAGTGCAAGCCAGAAAGTACATATACAAAGTGAAAATATAGCCGAAGACGTGCACTCCCAGCCAAGGACAGCTGTTTCGCTCTACTTGGAGCTCGTCAGCCTGGCGTAGGGAAGTGACACGATCTTGGGTCGGCACAACAGTGCGTCTCGGCGAGACGTCAATGTTCCACGGTGACGGCGCCACCTGTGGAGGCCGCAGTGCAAGCCAGAAAGTACATATACAAAGTGAAAATATAGCCGAAGCTCTGTAGCTGCACGTTGAGCACATGTTTACAGTTTGATTGTGCACTCCCAGCCAAGGACAGCTCACCCTGACGGGAGGAATCACGCGTTACGTGACTTTCTGACGCCATCCACTCAAACGTTGCCTGCCTGCGTACTGTTGATGAGGCCCAACAAGGCCGAAACAGCTGTCCAGTACTGGCATGGCGACATTTGAGTTACAAACATATGGTATACATGCAGCCAAAGAGCTCTGGCTATTTTTTTCCTTTTTCCTTATATATATATATATATATATATATATATATATGTTTACAATTTGATCGTGCAGCTACAGAGCTTCGGCTATTTTTATACTTTATATATATATATATACAGGGTGTCCCAGAAAATGTGTCATTGAATTATAATTAAAAAAACTACACCACCTAGAGTCATGCGGTCAATGGCATTTGTTCTTACTGAGTCTTTGCCACCTCCTCGTGTGAATGTCGTGTAACGTAAATTTAATTACGTAAATTTTTGCGAGCTTAAGACGGAAATTTGCCTAGTAAAGGTCACTTTTTTACCCCACCAATGTGAAGAGCGTCTCTAATTTAGTCAAATTTATGATAATTGACAGGGATATTCAGAAGCTATCCCATCGGAAAAAATAGCCGAACATCATGCTCTACGGAGGTCGCGCAGAATAGCGCACGATGAATTTTTCAGGGCAATCTTTGTCAGTCCGACGAAAGGAGGTTGGAAACCCAGCCCTCCCCGACATCGCAGAAAGTGATAAAACAGGCACGGTTTATTACGTCCGACTTTCGCTGGGATAATGTTTTACCTCTCCCAATTTTAGGAACTGTTACCTTTTCTAATATCACTCTGTGGGCTGGCTTCGGGACCTCCTTTCGTCGCACTGCGAGCGATTGTGCTCAAAAAGTCATCGCGCGCTATGGTCCGGTGCTCCGAATATCATGATATTCGGCTATTTTTTCCGATGGGATAGCTCGTGAGTACCACTGTGAATTATCATAAATTTTAGTGAATTCGGCACGCTCTACATATTGGTGGGGTAAAAAAGTGACCTTTACTTGGAAAATTTCCGAGTTCAGTTCGCAAATATTTACATAATTAAACTTGGAGTACATGACATTCACATTAGGAGGTGGGAAAAACCTAATAAGAACAAATGCTGTTGACCGCATGATTCTAGGTGGCGTAATTTTTTATTATAATTCAATGACACGTTTCTGGGACACCCTGTATATAGGGTGTCTTTTTTTAGGCGATACAGATTTTTCATTAAAAACTATAAGGACTATAGACATGCTGTTTTCGTGTCTATCATCTTTGGGCCGGCGGACGTTCTCGGCCGTATGTTGCTCGACCCTGAAATCGCTAATTACCTAAAAATCGTCAATTAACTTTTTAATTATAAAAGCTACAAAGTTGTCCCAATGAGAACATCTGTTCCTTTCGGTGACCTGATATTGCAGCCGTTTTTAGAACAAAAATCTGTTCAGTAGATCGCGCGCAAAAAAATCGTGAATGAACACCATTTTTCTTTATTTTCTTCATTGCGCATCATCCGAGACGCTTCTTTCCTTCACCCCCAATGTCGGTCGCTCAGCGAGCAATATACACCTGGGAGGGTGACCGAGCACTTGTATATCGCTCGCTGAACGACCCCTGGTTTGCCAATCCCGAACGATGCGCAGCTACCCAGAGCTGACGAGCCGCAGCCATAGAAGCCATCTCAATCTGTAATTTTGAATTTCAAACACGTCTAGTGTCGTTTACGTGTTTCTTTAATGGCTTTTTTTTCCTGCATTATAATTCATTGGCTTGCACTGTGGCATTGAGGAGTGCTCAGTCACCCTCCCAGGTGTATATCGCTCGCCGAGCGACCCCTGGTTTGCCAATCCCGAACGATGCGCAGCTACCCAGACCTGACGAGCCGCAAACACGGCGCAACACGTGTCCTCTGGTGCTGTCGCATGGTTCCATGAGTATCTGTTTCTCTGCGTGCAGCCATAGAAGCCATCTTAATCTGTAATTTTGAATTTCAAACACGTCTAGCGTCATTTACTTGTTTGTTTAATTGCTCTCTTTTTTCCTGCGTTATAATTCACTGACTTGCACTGTGGTACTGAGGAATGCTCAGTCACCCTCCCAGGTGTATATCGCTCGCCGAGCGATCCCTGGTTTCCCAATCCCGAACGATGCGCAGCTACCCAGACCTGACGAGCCGCAAACACGGCGCAACACGTGTCCTCTGGTGCTGTCGCATCGTTCCATGAGTATCCGTTTCTCTGCGTGCAGCCATAGAAGCCATCTTAACCTGCAATTTTGAATAACACGTCTAGTGTTGTTTATTTGTTTCCTTAATGGCTTTTTCCTTCCTTATAACTCATTGGCTTGCACTGTGGCATTGAGGAGTGCTCAGTCACCCTCCCAGGTGTATATCGCTCGCCGAGCGACCCCTGGTTTGTCAATCCCGAACGATGCGCAGCTACCCAGACCTGACGAGCCGCAAACACGGCGAAACACGTGTCCTCTGGTGCTGTCGCATCGTTCCATGAGTATATATATATATATATATATATATATATATATATAAGCGAAAGGAAACGGGACACAGCGACGGATTTGATGTGTTAATAGAATTATAGCATTATGTTAATAGAATTATAGAATATTAATACCTCAAATCCGTCGCTGTGTCCCCTTTCCTTTCGCTCATATTCCACGTCGCGGCTGTTTGATTTTCATCTTCAGGGTGTTTCACTTCAGTTGATAAAAAATTCTAACTGGGTACGTACTCGCAGGAGGATTGTTGAACTTTCGGCAATTACTTTCTGGAAAGTTTTGCAACCACTGAGGAAGACTTAAGACAGTTTTTAATAGCGGGACAATTATTTTTTCAATAGAACTTCGAAAATTGCCAAGCGAACCTCACTTTTTTTACAGAAATGTGAAGTCATCCGCAGAGAACCACAGAGCCAACCAAAACAATGCACAATATCGCAACAGAAACAATGTTAAACATTTAGTAAAAACTATAGTAATTAGTAGTAATTTTTAGTAGTAATAATAATAATTAGTAGTAATTAGCCCTGTCTGCATGATTTCCGTAGAGAAGTGCGCGCGAAATCTACGTCTAGACAAGAGAGTGTCCCCGCCTTCATTTGCCTTCGCTTCTTTGGGATAAGAAGTTTGTGTTTGAGACTTCGTGTTGTGTCTGTCCCTTCGTGTTCCCTAGTCTCGGGGTTTTTACATTAAGAAGTTCGCTTTGTTTTCTTTGTGATAAGTCGGTTGTCGCCAGCATCAAGTTCAAACTGGGGAAAAGAAAGGTAAAACAAGAGGCGGGAACACTTCCTCCTCTCCCCGCAAATACCTTGCGTCTTTCTTTGCGACAACAGATCAGGCGGGACTAAAGCCGAATTTTTACTAATTTTTGAAGACTATTTCATTTGGGATAGTGTGCATAGTTTTGCTTGGATGTGTGGTTGCCCGAGGAGGACTTCATATGTCCGTTAAAAAGAAGTGAGGTTCATTTGGCAATTTTCAAAATTCAATTGATTTTCAGTTCAATAAATTCAATTTAACAATTCAATAAATTTTTCCCAAATAAAAATTGTCCAAAGCCTTTCTCAACGGTGGCAAAAGTTTCCAGAAGGTAATTGCTGAAAACCCGACAGTCTTTTGGCTAGTACGAGGCCAGTTTACTTTTTATCACCTTATGTGAAACACCCAGTATAAACCCAGAAACGTATGTTGGCACTTAGCTGGGACAGCCTGTACACACAGTCGGAGCAAGCAGCTGCAAACGTCCGACACTATTCATGTGAGACGTATCGGAAGCTCCGTGTCTTCTTTCTTTTGTTTGTTCGTTTTCTTCGCAGCTCACGTGCTGCTTATACGAGCTTGAGCTGTGCCGCTGTATGTCAGTGGTCACGTGAGCGGAGTAGCCTACGTCACGGCGTCCGCTCCTTCCGCGATGAGCCCTTTTCACGGGCCGAAGGATTTTTCAACGGCGTTCGGAACAGAGCAATCGCACCACTTTACCGCAAGCAAGGGATGGAGTATCGCCCTTCACGATACTTCAACCAGAGTTGTTGTTTTAGTGAACTGCTCCTGTGAGGCACACTTACTCCAATTACTTCAATAGACAAATCTTCCCCTTTAAGCGCAGGAAGGCTGGGTGGAAAGAACATGGCACGACAGGCTTTGCTGAGGGCTTGAGCAAACTGCATAGCATTCAGTTAGCTTTGTGGCGGCCGATCCAACGTCGCTATTAGTCGGCGGAAGTATATGTGCGTGCCAGCCGTTGAGAGAGAGTGTGTATTGTGAAAAAAAAAAGAATCGCATACAGAACATCGAGTGATCATGAAACCAATGGTCCTTTGGCCGATGAGGTGACAAGGCATAGGCTACGCATTCTAGTATTTTTTTTTTTTTTTTCACCGTCGCTTCTCATTATGGCATCAATAATGTGGAATTGACCGATGAGGGACTCCGGGCGACTACGTATGAGCCATTGGTTCATTGCTAGTAGCAGCCATTTAAAGGGGAATTGGCTCAGGGAATACTCCGAGGAGTGACGTCAACCACGATACGTTGGTGTGAGGTAAGATCACTACAGTCGTGACATGACTTCTGTAGACGCCCTAACACAACATGTGACATCATGTCGGATGCCATTGACCGGGAATCTAACAGTGCGAAAAAAATACAACTTTTGTGATAGGCTGCTTTTCTTTCGTTTTCGTCACTTCAGTATCTTCCTCTCTCCGAACAAGGCTGATAGATCTGAGAATAAGCTCCCAGTGAAGGCTGAGACCATGAACTCTGCAAGGGCAACAAACTGCCTGGGTTCCGCTACTATTTGATGCACACTGCGACATTGCATATTTTTTACCCTCCCGTCTCGATGAACATGTCGTGGTAGGAGAGAAGACGCGCTCGTCCAAGTATTTTCTCAAGTTCCCCTTCTGATTCGTCAGCCACAATGGATATTACCATGACTGTAAAGCAATGTGGTTTTTATCCACAGACCGACATGTACAGAAAATCAGAGTTGAAATCGTCCTCACTGTAAGATAGAGTGAAACTCTGGTCACTTTCTTGATTTAACGATGTTCAGAGATAAAACGTCAGAGTAGTTGATATGGCGACAGGACAGGTGAAAATCGATTCCATCGTGCGTAGTTGTCGTCACTATAGTACTGGCACCTCTACTTCTCAGTTCTACATTTCTACTCATATATGCATGTGGAGGTCGGGTACTCTCAAAGGGCCTATGGGATCACTTGGTTCAATGTGAGACGTTCTTCGACGCTTATTAGATTGATTAGGTACAGTGAACCCTCGTGAATATGGCCCCGATAATCTGACATACTCGTTTTGCGACGACACCCCTGGTGAAGAATGCAGTGGAACCTGTGCAAATCCTCCCCGTCATTATGACAATTCCGCATTATGACCAAAATTTTGGGAACGACCATGGTCATAGTAACGAGGGTTCACTGTATATTGCGGAGATTGCAGAAGATATCTGGTCAGCTGCTTTGCGTGTAAGGACGGGTTTGTGAACCAATGAATATACCCTTTCCGATATGCAATGTGTCATTATACAGGGCTACCGAACGCTAACACGGGATACACGAAGGTGCACTCCTTTCTCCAAGTTGTTTGTTTCCTACCCCACTGTCCTGTCCACTGGTCCAGTTCTTTCTTCAGTCTCTTCACGTGGAGTGGCTTTCTGGCCATATCAACAAGGGCAATCACTTCTTGGAAGTCGTCCGCTGTGGAGTCACAAAGCTGCTGAACATTGTCGCCACCTAGGGGCAATTGGAAGTGACGCTCAGGTACCCAGTTATGCTATCAAGACATGTGACTCCGTGAATTATAGAGGCACCACTGAAACAAACTGAAGGAGAATGCGTGCCGCTATCCGTGGAATAGCAGTACAGCGATTCCTCGTTAATATTACCCTGGATAACCTGGCATAAGCGCTTTACGGCCATACTCCTCTAGAACAATGCAGTGAAATATCTGCAAATATCCCCCGTAAATATAACAATTCCGCATTATGACCAAAATTTTCGGGAACGACCATAGTCGTAATAACGCTGTAATTGAAAGGTGGTTCGCTGTAATTGAAAGGTGAGTGAAGCCGAAAAATATAAGGAAGAGTCGCGTCAGCCGCGATACATGGCTGTGACTGTGTGGGGATGCCAGGGCTGAAGAGGCATGAGGCAAGGCCTGGGAAGAACAATGAGGGCAGCGAACCTCCCGCTTAATGGCGAAAGCAATACAAACAACTAGCAAGACAACCGTCAAGTAGGCAGGGCGAGCGACGACTGACTAGTAGCGAAGCGAGGGAGTCTCAGGTCCCTCAGACGCGGCAAGCGCGTGCCACAGCTTTTTCGTAAACAAGGGGACGACCTCTGTTGCAGTCCAGGGGAAGTGTGGCGTGCATGAGGAGGAGGGGGAAGGAGGACCCTCACATCCCACCCCTTCCTGAAGACCAAAGTCCCATTTGAAGAAGTTAAAGATTGGCAAAAGTATATCACAATACAAACTAAAGTAAGCTAAGCAACATGACACTGCACACACACAAAAAAAGTTACATAGTGGCCCGTGGCGTGTAGTACGGCCCGTACTACAAGTTCTGTACTGATGTCGTTAGTCCGGGCCATCAGTAACGGTCGCGAAGCTTGCGTAGTGTGCGTTCTGAACCCGTATGGCCTGCACAATCGTGTATAGTATGTAAGATGTCTGAGCGCATTTTTGGGGGGACGACCAAGGTTGGGTGCCCAGAGTCTGACTGTTTGTAGAGAATGCCACCGATGTCCAAGAAGTCGCTGCATGATGGGTTGTCTTGCATTCTTTGCCGGGCGGCTGCACACTGGGGATCATCTTGGTGCAGTTCAACGACGGAACTGTTATGTGCTGTGATGGCAAGTGACAGACGAGAAAGGTGGTCGGCGACAGCATTTAGAAGACCTGGGCGGTGTTCCACGCTAAAGTCAAATTCAATTAAGTCCATCAGCGTGCCTGTGAAGCGACGTGACGGGCGAACGTTGGTGGTGAGTCAAACAACAGTCCAATTTTCGGGAACGAGGCGGAACTTTCGGCCTAAAGGTAGTGGCGGAACCTTAACGTAATGGCCCGCGACGGACGGCGATACATTGGACGGCATACAATTGACGGCGATACATTCCCAAACATTACTGCGCAGTTTTTGTTCGTCAAGCTTAAGCTTGCGGCTAGCATACTCGATCACTGTGTCATGGCCATTCTGAAGTTGAGTAAGAACTGCACCGACAGCTGATGCGGATGCGTCTGTAGTTACCGTAGTTGGAACTTCCTCAAGAAAATGTCCCAGAAGTGGCTCTTCAGTAAGGGCTTTGCGTACAGTGTGAAAAACTTGTTCACACATAGTGTTCCAATACCACTCGGGGGCTTTGACGAGGGCATACAGTGGGGCGACAATCCTTGAGAAGTTTTTGAGAAAGCGGTGGTAAAGTTTGTTCCCAGGAGAGAACTTGCTTCCGTGTTGTTGGTCTTGGGATGTTTAACATGGCGGTCACTTTGGTTGGATCGGAGAGTTTCCCGTCTTTGCAGAGGATGAATCCTAGAAAACGGATTCGAGATAACCCGTATCAAGTGAAACTTTCAGCCCATGGTGTTCCAAGCGGCGGAGCACCATTTGGAGCACTTCGACGAAGTCCAAAAAACACGATGCGAAAACCAGAATGTCATCTAAATAGATACGAATTCCTGACATTTGTGGGGCTTTGAACTTGCTGAACACAAGTTTCATTGCAGGTTGAAATGTAGATGGGGCATTCTTGAGGCCAAAAGGCATACATGTTCACATATAAGTGCCACGGCGTGTGATAAAGGCAGTCTTGGCATAGTCCTCTGGTCGAAGGCTGACTTGCCAGTAGGCGAACTTTAAATCGAGGCAGACAAAGTAGGATGCTCCTGCTACATCGTGAATCATGTCGTCTGCATGCGGCAGTGGGTGCACGGCTGTGATTGTAACTTTGTCTAAGGGTATGTAGTTGACGCAAAGTCTTTTCTTTTGTCCTCTGGTAACGACAATAGCTGGGAAAGCCCATGGCCCTGTAGCTGGAAGGAGGATGCTTTGCTTTAGAAGCTTATCCGTTTGCTCATCCAAAAACCGACGGTCATCCGGGGAGTATCGATATCAACTCCTGCTGTATGGCACTGCGTTGGGCAGTAATTCGATGTGATGCTCAAGTCCTTTTAGATGGCCGATGTCATCTTCATTACGAACAAAAACACTGTGGTGAGCTGACAACACTGAGGCGAGTTGCGACTGTTGTGCCCGCAACAGTTCCTTCCCACAGCTGCTGGTGGCAAGTTGTTATGAACAGGTATTGCAATGGTTTCATCAGTTGCGGAACGAGTGTAGTGTGATGGTGCCGTGCGTCTGCAAAGAGGCTCCCATGGAGGTTTTGTGTCTGGTAGCGACGAGTCCTGAAGATCCACAGTAGGTTGGGTTTCTGGTGATGTGCCTTGCGCTAGGGATGACTGGTGAAGAACAACTGCGCAAGATGAACGAGGATGGAGTTTGCGATGTGCTTGTACTACTGAACCTGAAGCAGGGTGGTGTACTTCTGCTGGGTTAGCTTGCCCAAACAAAAGACGGTGCCTGTTACGCGGAACCAGCCCTCACCCAAAATCAAGAGCAACACATTATTGCGGAGGACAACAGCCTGTACGACTCCAGAAATAGGTCCAATTGTTATCTTCAGACAGATCGTTCCTTCTGGTAGAACGGTCGACCCACCGACTTCTCCCAGTGGGGGCTGGGTCCAATGAAGCAGCTGTGTGTAGGTCACAAGGGACTGGTAAACACTGGACATTTTTGACCATGGGGCAGGAAATGCGTCGTATGGTCCGATACTGGCGATAATAGCTCTAAAAAATGAGCACTCCAGCTGAGACCCGCCAAGAGTTTCCGATGTGCTGGTATGTACAGCATGAGGCACTGGTGGTGCTGGTATGGCATTTGTCTGTGTTGGAGTCTTTGGTGATGAGGAACCCTGACCTTGCCGGCCATGTTTGTAGGAAAGAAAAAGAGGACTCCGACTTAACGTAACAAATAACAACTTTAAGCAGACGTTTCGCCTGTCATACGACGGGCATCATCAGTGCAAGACTGAGCGGGAGAGCCAACAACCAGCTACTTAAGGAGATGACAGTATATACTGTCATCTCTGACAGCAATACTGTCATCTCCTTAAGTAGCGACTGGTTGTTGGCTCTCCCGCTCAGTATTGCACTGATGATGCCCGTCGTATGACAGGCGAAACGTCTGCTTAAAGTTGTTATTTGTTACGTTAAGTCGGAGTCCTCTTTTTCTTTGTTATGTCATATCCCGGCTTTTGGAGTATTTTCGCATGTTTTGTAGGGCACTTGGAGGCAAGGTGGCCTTCTCACGACACGAGAAGCAGACAGCTTCACTTTGTGGGTAACCAGGGCCGAAGGCTGGTGCACCGTAGCGCTGGGACAGAGCTTCGTACCGGACTTCTTTTTGTTCCGGGGTTATGTCCGCAATTCGAACATGCCTTTGTAGAGTATGGGGGCGCGGAGGACCTTCTGGATAAGGCTTGAGATTTGCAGTATTGGGACTTACAATTCGGTGTTTAGGTGGTCCAGTGCTGGGGGTCCTAAGGATGCACTTGGGCGACTTTGATGGCGCTTGTAATCCTCCTGACTGTGACGTGGGGGCACCAAGCTGGTGCATATGCTGGAGTGTGCTATCTATGTCATTCCACATCGTAAGAAACGCTGCCACTGACGCTGGACGCTGTGTGGCGATGCTTATAGCAGTGGACTGGGTTGATATACCTTGCAGTAGATACTCCACTTTTTGAGCGTCTGTGAGGGGAGCAGGCCATTTGCTGATACCACGGGGCTTTCCGTAGGCGTAGTCACGCAGGGACTGGGAGCTGTGTTGCACGGTAGCATTACCCTGCTGCTGCCACTGGATCAGTGACGGTTTCTGTGCGAATGTGTCGAGGAAGGCAGTCGTCCATGAATCCCACGTGGGGTACTCACGACCCGAAGTCAGATGCCACTTCTTGGCTGTGCCGCGAAGTTTAGTGGCCGCGATTAAGCGTGTAGTGTCTGGTGACCATGATGCCAGTTGTTGCGTTTGTTGAAGATCTTTAATCCATAGGCATGCTTTTTGTTTCTTGCCGTCCTCAAAGGCAGGTATGCTAGACGAAATGTGGGGCATGGTGGTGACGAATATTTGAGGAACGTAAGACATCTGGTAAGGCTGAAGTACAGGAGGCAAAGTAGACTGAGGTGCGGTTTCAGAATGAGTCAGTTGTGTTGGAATGGCGCTGGTCCCGTGTTCCGCTGTCGACGTTTGGGGTGTGTTGCTTGAGTGCAGCATGGTTTCACACAATGGAGGAGACATAGGAAGAGTTTACGTATCTATCTCTGAGGGCACACTCGTAGTCATTGGTAGAGATGGCGGGGGTTGCTGGGCTTGCTGCAGGATATGTGTCAGTGTGTTGATCGACGCTGTAAGCTGTTGCAAAATCAGGAGATCAAAAGGCACAGGATCTAGAGAAATATCTTGCAGCGTTTCCGGTGTTGCGGATGCTGTGGAGCGTTCTGCGTCAAGACTTTGGACGAGTTCTGCGTCCGAACCGGTTGTGTCAAGGTCGCGACGTGAGAGTTCTTCCCGAATTAGAACCGGGCTGTGGCCTGCCATCGTAGCGGCGTCCAATTCCCGCCAATTGATACCCGGTACGGTGGAATCGGCAAGCGAAAGCCGCGTGACAATATGGCGGCTCCAGGCCAAGACGGCGAACACGAGGAAGAAGGCAAAGATGGTGCGGCCTGGACGAAGGTCCGAGAACCAGGGTGACAAGCGAGCAAAGCGAGGCTGGGTGGCATCGTGGTGCGAGCGGGGTAGGCATTGGGTTGGTATCGACTGCGACAAATGTGGGGAATCCAAGGCTGGACAGGCATGAGACAAGGCTTGGGAAGAACAATGAGGGCAGCGAACCTTCCGTTTAATGGCGAAAGCAATACAAACAACTAACAACACAACCATCAAGTAGGCAGGGCGAGCGACGACTGACTAGTAGCGAAGCGAGGAAGTCTGAGGTCCTTCACACGCGGCAAGCGCGTGCCACTAACTTTTGCGTAAGCAAGGGGGCGAACTCTGTTGCAGTCCAGGGAAAATGCGGCGTGAATGAGGATGAGGGGGAAGGAGGACTCTCACAACTGCTGTGTGAACTGGGACGCTCGTACAATGCTTTCTGGTGGGACAGAGAGGGCGAGCTCAGCGGTGGTGTCGTCGCCCCCTCACAGCCCAATTGCACTCGGAGATTTTGCGACGGTTTCTTGGAAAGCATAGGCGATGCCTTGCCTTCGGAGCCGCTTGTGGCGTTTATAGTCGCGAGAGTAGAAGTGCATACAATATCAACAAGTGAAAATAGGCAGTCATCGAGGAGGGGACATCATTTACGAGATTCGACATTCCTCCTTTAGCCATGTAAACTTCACGAAAACGGAGGAACCGCAACAAGGGGCGGACAGCTATGGATACTTTATTTGGCGTCAGGCTAAGGTGAAGAGACTGCAAATATACAACATGTTTCTCGTAGAGAGCTTAAAAGAGCAATGCAAAATCGCTCCTCCCATTTTGTGGAACCGTAGGTCTTTGAAAGGTAGAGGGAAGCAACCGTTGGCGATAATGAAGGTGTTTTGTAACTTGGACGACCATTTTGGTCCCTTCCTCAACTGGAAAGCTGCCATGACCTCGTTTTTCAATTGAGATTCAGAACTGTGTTGCCCACTTCGTCGGTACTCCAATTTAGTCGTCTACCGCTTTCCGTGCCTGTCTACGCACATTCATTGCCCACTGCTGTGCCAGTGATCACACTCAGCTGGCAAACGATTGGTCGGAGACAGCGCGTCACTTCCGCTCTTCACCGTAAGGGAAAGTTAAAATGCCAAAAAGTTCACTTCGAATTACGTTACACGATATGTAAATTTCGTATCTGTGATCATAATTCAAAATTTTGACTCCGTGACGCAGCTCCAATCGAAATTATACAGCACTTTTTCTCGCTTCGCTATTAAGCAGTGTACGTCGTTTGAGCTCCTGCATCGGTGCTTTTCTCTCGTGTGCGCGTGCACGGGCGCGCCAAGCCATGGAGCAGTCCCGGTGAAAGACGTAGTGCGCATTGCAAAGCGAACTGGCGACGCAGTGTGCAGGATGTGAATATCAATCTTAGTGGAACATTCGCGAGAACTGTCGTGGGCTACAAATCTGTGAATCAGTATTGAAAAATGCAGCAGTGAGCATCATGCCAGCCATACACGGAACACTACGATCAGACCACGATATGTATGCGCGCGCGTGTCCTGCTCTCTCATTTGTTGCTGACAATCTTTACATCCAGGGCTTCCATGTTTTCATTGCGTTTCTCCTGTAAACGGAAGCGCTGTGAAATAACTGTGCTTGCATTACACTAATTAAAACACTGACTTTAATTTGAGAGCAAGTTGTTTTTCTATTTTGAAGTAAAATTTTATGCCCTTGTAAAAGATCACTGAGGTGACAATTGGCGTCGCTCGAAATCCTCCCTCATCCGTGAAGCTGTCCACCGGGAGCCACAATGCAAAATATTTTCGAGCTGCGGTGCGTACATAGCTGTGCAATGAAATAGTTATGAAAGAATGCAAGGCAAACCACAAAGTAGGGGAAGTAAAAAACGGGGCGATTTATTACAATTTAAACTAATAGAAATGTATCAAGGGGTATGGTCAACCTTGCGGCGGAAGATCTGCTTTTTTCAGGACTAACAGGTTGGAAGGGTGCCTTGAAGCTTTTTTACATGTGTAGCATGACGTCACAGTCTGTGTTCCCTCCACCTGGCGAAAGTGTCAAGCTCGGGGATGTTGTTGTATCAAGTCCAGGCGTGAGGTCATCGTCCTTGGGGTCGGAAGTGTGTCATCAGTCCGGCTGAAAAGAAACAGAAAAGGAAGCAGTACCTTATCTAAGCAGTTAGCGTTGTTATTGCTGACAATATACCAGGGTGTACGTTAATGGCGGATTGGAATTCGTACGTTATCTACAAGTTCCAGCCCGCCATTACCAAAGGCCCTGGTATATTATCAACAAGAACTCTAACTGCTTAGATAAGGTACTGCTTCCTTTTCTTTTTCTTTTCAGCGGGACTCATGACACCTTTCCGACCCCGAACACTATGACCTCACACATAGACTCCACGCAACAACAGTCCCGAGGTTGACCCTAACGACCGCCAGGTGGCGCGAACCCTGACGGTGACGTCATGCTGCACATGTACAAAAGCTTCAAGACAACCTTTAATCTCGTAGCCCTGACGAAGGTGGAGCTTCCGCGGCCACGTTGAACATACCCCTATATACATTTCTATTAGTTTAAATTGCAATGAATCGCCCCCTTTTTTTTATTTCCCTTGCCTTCGTTGTTCGCCTCTCATTCCTTCATAACTGTATTTACTTCGTGGCCTTCCGAAATGTTATTCTTCTGTATATATGTAATGTCAGTGAGCTTGTGAACAGCTGGCGCCGAACAGATAGCAGACCAAAAGAATGGTTTATTTGCACGCGCGTTTCCCGTGCTTAGTCTGCCATGTAGTTCTCCTCACAATATATATACAGGTGGAGAAAGCAGAACTGCACCAGATACAGCGAAAGGACGTCCATCTGGCCCTATTAGACTTGGAGAAGGCTTACGACGTCGTAGCTCACGACATGATCCAACCAAGAATGCGAGCAGTAAAGGTATCTAAAGCACTCGCAACTCTAATTCAGGAAATCTATAGCGAACTGTATAGTGAATACTCAATACAACCCTTTACCTCCAACAAAATCAAACAAAAACTCGAACTAAGACAAGGCTGCCCCTTCTCCCCAACCGAGTTTAACATCTTTGTTACCAACCTCCTTGAGGACCTAGAAAGCTCAAAGAAAGGAATACAGCTAAGTACGGAGGGACCGACGGCACGACTGAACGCTGAGCTCGCTTGCCTTCGCCGACGGCATGATGCTAATTGCAGACGATCTAACCCACCTCCAGGACCTGCTCGACATGTGCACCCGCAAGGCAAGGGAGGGCGGAATGAAATTCAGCCATGAGAAGAGCAGCGTAATGAAGTTTGGAGATCAGAGCGCGCTGCCACGTTTTACCTAGAAGGCTCGCAACTATCTTACACTACTTCGTACACCAACCTAGGTGTGCAAATCAAAAACACGAAGGTCTACCTCCGGGCACACAAAGAAACCTCGTTCAGAAAAACCTACAAGAAAGAAAGAAAAAAAGACATTCCTGGCACATAGCACGGCACTCCTGTTAACCCTCCAGCGTCCGCAGATTGCATTGGAAAACCACAACTGTCCCAGCAGCGACTTACGCCAATGAGGCAACCTGTCTGAGCAAACAAGCAACTGAGCAATTAGACGGTAGACCGCCAGCTGCGCGAAATAGGAAGCTGGATCCAGGGAGGCTCGCTCGCTACACCGAACCCCGCTATTGAGTGCGAACTCGGATGGTCAGCATTCGAATATCGCGAAGCCAGGTCCAAGACACGATACCTCGGCAGAGTGATCCACGGACCACGCCCATCCTATATCAGCCGCGTCTCTAGAAACGTGCGTTACCTGGGGACGCGCACGTACTGGATCGACAAAATCAACAAAATCTATAGCCGCAACAGGAAGCGCGTAACACCGCGTAACACTGGAACCGCATCGTAAAGAAAGAAATGGACATCTTGGAGAGGGAAAATGGCACACATCCTTAACAAAGAACCAAAGTTGAGCGACATATGCTGAAAACAAAGACGCCCCAGCACCTGAGGACTTGCACAATGGATACAGAGAAAGCGGGCTTTTGTTCCAGACACCGCACTGGACCCCTCTTAGCTAGGAAGTGACTGCATCACAAATTCGGACTGGAAAACGCAAACTACGAACCCTGTGATGGGGACCAAGAGGAAGACATACGCTACACCCTCCTAACCTGTGCAGCCTTGAAGGACATAAGGAAGCCACAACCCATGGCAGTGGAAACTTTGCTAAGGTTCAACGGTAAATCTGAAGACTATGGTGTCGTAAAGACAAAACGACTTCTACTGGCATGGGACAGAGGGGAAATGAAACCCAAAGCACAAGAAGCGCAAGAGCCCATCACAGACCCACGAGATGTCCGCGATACCCGCAGCCACCCTCTCTCTCTCTTGTGCAAGAAAAACGAGTACAATCAGGAAAACGAAATGGCGAGGAGAATAACACACTGGCGCCGTGGCCCAGCCAACTGAACCCGTGGGGCACTGAACCGCGCCTTCCAGCCAATGCACGCCGACCACAGACAACGAAGAACTGTGCCACCTAGCGAGAGTATTGCACCAACGAACATTTCGTAATTTCTCATCGCTTCCCCGCGGAACCTATTGTGTGCATATAAACACATTATTTTTTTTAATATCGTTTCTGCTCACCTGAGGCACCACTTGTAGGAGCCCGCCGTGATGCGGAAGGTTCTAGGCGTATCTGAACCTGAACCTGAACCCGAAGCGCTCGGAGGTGTGTACATGAGTCCTCGAAGAGGAGCGCACTCAGTTGAACCGCATTTGGGAGGACTCCTAGCCGTTTACATGTGCGCAGCGGACTTCCACTAACCCGGTTCGGTTCGCTTTAAATGGTCTCATGTAAAAGGGTGCGTGAGAATCTCATAATCGTGTTCTCTACAGGAACCTCTCGACGACGTTACGCGAGTTGTGACGTTCTGTTACGGGGCATCTCCTGCGAACCATGCGTAAGTCAAAATGTGTGTTTGCTTGCTGAGCAGGTTTTCTTTCTTTCTTCTTTTTCTTTATTTCGTCCGTATCTTTCTGGCTCCAAACACGCCTAATAGGACGGGAGTACCCTCTGCGTGGTAGCATCACGATCCCTGTCCCGCATATGTACAGTCAACCCTCGTTATTTTGACCATGATCGTTGCCGAAAATGTTGGCCATAATCCGGAACTCTCATGCTAACGGGGGATTTAAAGAGGTTTCATTGCATTGTTGCCTAGGAGTATGGTCGTAAAGCGCATATGTCAGATTATCGTGCGTCATATTAACGAGGGTTCACTTGACCAGGCGTCGAAAGCATTCTTTCTTTTGCTTTCTTTTTTTTTGTGTGTGTGTGTGATTCGGTTCAAGTTCCGGTTCGAGGTTATCGCTTCGGTTCGGGCACCGGGTTCAAAGCAACCAAAATAATATGTTTACATGTACTGTGGTAATCAGTGTACCACATGTGAATGGTAATATCAAGTTCTGGCGATGGCTTGCTCCTCCTTCCTTCCTTTTACTCCCTCGCCCCTACACCTCGTAGGTGCTGTGGGTGTCTCCGCCGTAAGCATTGGAGGAGAGGAGTCCCACTTTGGGCGAGGGCCGTCCGCCGCAGCTATCGGGAGAACACAGCCACCACAATGTATAAACACAAGAAATAAGTTGATTTACCCAGTTCAGTTGACAAACCTCCCGGAACCAAAAGCAGCAACGTTCCCGCTACAACAATATACAATAGGTACAGCCAGCGCCCATGGTCAAGGCCACACTCCACACTTCACGCAACTTTCGTCCTGATCTATCTTTTTGTATCAGATAAGCCCCCCCCCCTCCCCTCAATTCCATAACGTAACTTCAGTTACACGGGTTGGTGCCCCAGCGCCTATCGGTAAGCGATGGTACCACCATGTTCCCCACAGTTGGAGGAAATATAACGCATTTCTCAACACCAGATCATTGTTTACTGTACCGAAAATTGCTGGCGTACAGCATACCACTGAACTCCATCGCAAAAGGCTATAGCCAGTTTCGAAAGAAAGCAGAGAAGAAAACGGTCACTTGGTTGATTGGAGTACACGTTGGGACAAAAGTTTATAGAACACGTGAGCGGCATACTTTTTCTTTGGCGCGACACGCGCGTGTGTCGTTAACAGCGCACGCTTCCACCCCTCCGAAGCAGTGAACTCACCTGCCTCCGGGGGCCGCTAGGGTGTCGCACCAAAGGAAAAATACGCCGCTCGCGTGTTCCATACACTTTTGTCCAAACCTGCACCCCAGAGTCCCATGCGCAGGCAGGCATGCTGCTACTTGTTGAAAACAGGGAGAGAGGCCGCTCTGCGTTTCCTTACCCCATGCATTTTTTTTTTGACACTTCGAATCACAAAAATATACAGGGACGCCGTGAACCTTTTGGAAGTGAGGTTGTAGGAGGTGCGTGGACTTCCTCGTTTATCAATTCGTTCCGTCTACGAATTCGGCAAGATTTCGGGCGATGCAGGGAGCAGGTGCACGGCAGTCGGCTGGGAAGCTATAGACGTGCGTACCGCACCACTTCTTTTCGGTCCAGTTCCGGTTCGTTCAAGGGTAGACATTTTTTTTTGTTTACAGTTCGTATTCGGTTCGGCGAAAAATAATGCTTTTTTTTTCGGTTATACGGATACGGTTTGGGCGCCTGCACTTGCGCTAGTATTCCATGTACCCAGCGGAACGGTCTATTTTGGACTCACCTATCTCCATGAACTTGTCGTGGTAGGATAGAAGATCTGCTCGTCGAAGTAGTTCGTGAATCTCCCCTCCTGCTCCATCTGCTGCAGTGGATGTTGCTGCGACTGTAAAGTACTGTCGTTTTTTATTCCTAGATCAACTTATACTTCTCGATTTTCTGAGAAGACAGAGGGGCGCATGTGGTGGTACCGCAGCTCTGTCGATTCAGTCAGGGCTCTGGGAGTACTGGCAAATCAACCTCAGGCTGTCCTGCACTTCTGGGAGACAAGCTTTCCTCCAAAGGCCTATCTGATCGTTACTTCCATGTGGGAGGTTCGTGTACGCGATTAGAATGACATGATTAGGAAGACATACGGAGATTACAGAAAAATAGGTCGTTAGCTGCGCTGCTTGTGAGGCCGGACTTTGAAGCCTGATTGAACGAAGGTACGCCTCCTGGCTTCTTTTTTTTGTGTGTGTGCGCCATTGTGTACCGCGCACGAATGCTAATACGGGGTACATGCAGATGAACAGCTGTCAGCTACTGAACTGTTTTCAGCTTACCTGGTTGGGGTTCCCACTGTGCCAGGGCTTTCTTGAACCTCTTGACGTGAAGTGGCTTTCTGGCCATATCTACCATGTCGATCAACTCCTGTCCTATGGAGTCACGAAGCTGCTGCACATTGTCCCCGCCTAAGGGCAAATCTATAAGTGAGTTGAGGGTGCACTTACGCCTCATCAAGACATCTGACTCCATGCGTTGTAGAAGTGCCAGTGTCCTCCATCAAAGATTTGTCTGGATGTGTCTACAGGCATGTTTTTGACGCAACAGGTGCCTTCCTTTTGGTTAATATACTGACGTATGGAACGCATACTTGAACATGCATAATATTTAGCTATAGTCTATAAACTAGCTACAAACAAATTAGCTACAAACGAATTTTCCTCCGATTCCGTATTGTACCCCACGACGCGAACATTCGCGGAGCTTGAGAAGGTGCAGAGCGTCCTGAGGTATCTTCTCTTAGTAAATTGAACTAATTTTTCTCAGGGCTTCAGGCTTCTGTTGTAGGGTGTTTCACTTAACATGAAAACAAAGTTGTACGAAAAAATCGCTTTTCGTGAATTAATGTTCACCAAAAATCAAGGTTAACCTTTAATTAATGGTAGCTGAGAACGCCAAATTAATGTCGGAAATGTCGCCCCGAAAACACGTTAAATTCACATTGACCAGCTACTGCCCATTAACGTAATTCACGCTTCACGCGAGGCTTACATACGTACATGCAACTTGCAGTAATGTCGACGAGTGCAATGTTCCGTCATGAAACTGACGTGACGTTCCTCAACGTTAATACAACATGGGAAAGCGACGCTGTAGGAACATTGCGGCTGTATGTTCCCTGCACGTTGTTTATCAACAGGACACCTACTGGTTTTACAACTCTATTCAGCAGGTAATCACATTAAAGCCGCAATCCTGATTTAGAAACACAGTGTATGACAGGAGGGAACGTGAGGGATGTTGATGCGTACACTTGACTCATGCAAATGCCAGGGTTATCATCAAACACGAACCATGGTCACCGTTACACAAAACCTCGTACGCCCTACTACGCTTAATTGGCACGCTACCCAACTGTGTGCCTCTCAGTATATGCTCCCTTCTGTTCGCAGATAGAGGCTATTGCTTGATGCCAGTGCCTCAATACGGGAGCGCAATTCTACTAGCGAAAACACAACTCAGATTTCACAATTCAAGTAACAGCAAAACAATGTAAATTTAACTATTTGGGTACCAGCAGAACAGCGTAAGTTGAACAATTCAGGTGCCAGCAAAACAACGTAAATTTGTCGAATCAGTTTGGAACAAAATAACGTAAACTCAACTATCTCTAGCAGGGCAGAGAGCTGTTCCTTGGGACCTTAGATGCATAATGTTTTTCATGAGATCTTCTTCCTGAAGATCCGACCATTTCTGGACAATTTCCGCAAGTGTTCCCTGGGGTTCTTTCCACATTTCAGCAGCAGCCTGCGAGGCAACAGCTCTTTCCCTGTACTTAGTCTATGGGGCTGCTCCTATGGGCTTTAGCATGTTAGCACTGTCTTCGGCTCGCCTCTTCAACTTTGCGGCGAGCACGATAGCGTCTATCGCTACGTCCACCTTGTCACGGTGCACTTCACAAGTCCATACAAGTGTGGACCAGTGCACATCTTGGTGCAAGGACAAGCTTTGGGGTCACTTTGGACATGGGCGCTGCTGCAGCAAAGCGATGTGCGCGAAAGTACTTCACACTGGGCACAATGCTCTCCTTTCCACCCTTAGGTGTCAAACCTATTTTGAAAGTAGATGTATCAGTTGTGCGACGCATCCGTATTTAAGAAGCGGGGCGCGGTGGATTCCTCCAGTAACTGGGTATCCGCATGAGCGACTTCATCTGGCGAGATGTCGGCAAAGAAGGCCGAGGAGGAAAGCACACGCCAACGAGATATCGCGGGAGCAATGCCGAGCGCATCCGAACGACGTCTGAAGTGACGATGAAGAAGTTACTCAAACTCGAGTCCTACAGCTGACTAACCTTTTCAGAGACTTTCATCGTTCATCGTTACTCAAACTCGCGGCGGAGGACGCCGCTGAACGCAGTTTAGCTAGCAATCGTGGTTTCTCGTTGGAGAAATTCTGTGTAGCGCGCACAGAACCTCTCGGCTGTAGACGAGTGTACGAGAAGACGTGACGTTGCTCATTGTGAACATTACCCCTGCCATCGAGGCTTATGTTGACTACCTCTCCTTGAAGATCGTGTGCGCAGTTCTCGACTTCAGAATCATATGCCTTGTGCAGCAGCCCTCTAGTAATATCGGCTCTTGACGGTGGTATGTACCCCGTCCTAAGTGATTCAGTCATACTAAAAGATAACTGTGGCTTTCAACGACGCGAAGTGACAAACTGTTGGCGCAAATGAACCATGCAACTTTCTCGTCTAAAACTTCGTCTGTTCTGCTGGTGATGTGATAACGACGACTTTGACCGTTGTTCGTTTACTGGCTACAGCTGCACGCTGTTTCTCGGATGGCATGGCCAGTCGCCCCAGCAACTTCGCACTTTAAAGCGGTGTAGCACGTTGACGAACTGCTGCCTCAGCCATATGGCAGAACTTTGCGTACCCATCAATGAAGTGGCTCATGTCTCTGCTCGTTCATGTCACGTTCAGACTCCTGAAGTAAAGCACAGAGAGCAATCTGCATTTCTTGGCCGCAGTACTTACACTTTGTACGCTGTATCGGGGTTTTGAGAGTGTCTGTGAACAAAGACGAAGTTCGTAGCCAGCGCATGTCGCGTGCGGAAGTATTCGTTCGTCGTTGCTTGAATTAGCCTTATTTCAGCGATACATGATGTCAGAAGTGTGTGAGGTAGGGGACACTGGGGGACGAAGCAAATGTCTTGCCCCAGTCCCAGTACCGGACTTTCTGAGTTCCGAAGACTCTGATCCGCGACTCTTCCACACTTTACAGCTAAGGGGGATGTGTGCGATACACAAGCGTGCCATGCTTGCCTGGCGTCGCACCACCCAACTCATAAAAAAAAACAAGAAAACAGAAGCGAGGTTGCATACTTTCGCTAGGGCGCTAGTTTCGCATCCCGAAGATGTGACAGTGAAAAGTAGTACGCTTCATCACGATAGTGCCGCCCTTATCTGCCGAGTCGTGGTAACACAGCACCGAAACTGTTTCCAAATTGTCCTACTCTAAGGTAGAGTGGCAAGGGCAAATTCCGGGCAAAATCTAACCCGGGTTTTTAAAAACCGGATTGAAGTCAAAATAATCAGCTTTTTTATCTAAAAAAATCATGATCTTTTTACAATCCTGGCGGTCACCGCCGATTCATCGACGCGATTACTGATCACCGCCGATTCATTGCTGCTTAGAACCACGCATGTTCTAAAACCGTTGCAAAAGAACCAGAGCACGTCCCCGACTGAAATGTGCGGTGATATGAAACCCCGTTTTGTCTCACCTATCTCGATGAATTTCTCGTAGTAGGAGAGAAGGTCTGCTCGTTCAAGGAGTTTGTAAAGATCCAGCTCGGATCCCGTAACGGACGCCATTGTCTCTGCAAAGTGGGTTAGTTTTCATTGAGTGGTTCACACGCGGGAAACATAGCGATTGAAATGGCCATGGAGGAAGGAAACATAGGAGCGGCTCTTCCCTCTAGACAGAGTAGTATATTAAAAGTGAGTCTGTCCATTGGGAGGAGTCACAAAAAGAGGCCCCACCTGTCAATCACAGTTTCGCTCCTCTGATTGGTTTGCTTTCTACGAAGGTTTTTTTCCACCATGTCACCTTATTGCCACCCAAAATGGCGACGAAAACAAACGCTGTGAAGCTGAGTTTTCGTGATAAAAAATTTCACAAGCTACTCTTATTTTACGCTGCAAACGTACATCATCATATACGTCTCTCGAAAATCAGTTTGAACTTACGCTCATCCATCAATATCTAACTGAAAATAATACGTTTTGTCGCTGGCGTTAGACCTAGTGAACCGGTGATCACAACGAAATCATAACAAAAACCGGACTGTGCTGCATGATCTTATACTTAAATGCGTCATTTCGTGGATATAAGCATTCTTGCCTTCATATTGAAACTATTAGTGTATATTTGTTTAAAAATCATACCGACAATAGAATGTGTCCCAGCAGGTGGTTCTGCCAGCAGCGGTACGGCAACGAAAGCAGACGACAATTCCGGACGTGCCTTATGCTCCCTAGGTGACTAACGGGGGGATTTAAAGAGGTTTCATTGCATTGTTGCCTAGGAGTATGGTCGTAAAGCGCGTATGTCAGATTATCGTGCGTCATATTAACGAGGGTTCACTTGACCAGGCGTCGAAAGCATTCTTTCTTTTGCTTTCTTTTCTTTTTTTTTTGTGTGTGTGTGGTTCGGTTCAAGTTGCGGTACCAGGTTATCGCTTCGGTTCGGGCAGCGGGTTCAACGCAACTAAAATAATATGTTTTCATGTACTGTGGTAATCAGTGTACCACATGTGAAAGGTAATATCAAGTTCTGGCGATGGCTTGCTCCTCCTTCCTTCCTCTTACTCCCTACACCTCGTAGCTGCTGTGGGTGTCTCCTCCGCAAGCCTTCGAGGAGAGGAGTCCCACTTTGGACGAGGGCCGTCCGCCGCAGCCATCGGGAGAACACAGCCACCACAATGTGTAAACACAAGAAATAAGTTGATTTACCCAGTTCAGTTGACAAACCTCCCGGAACCAACAGCAGCAACGTTCCCGCTACAATAATATACAATATGTACGTTACGTACTCCCTAGGTGACGCTCATCAAATTTGCACAAAAAATCCACTAGTTCCAATCCACCTGCCACGCAAAATGGCGCTGCCCATGTTGGATACAGGGGGAAATAGTGAGGATAGGTTATTTGATAGCGCCCCATATTTCATTGGTCGGAAAGCTGAAAAAGTGGGTGGAGCTTCAGGTATAGGCATGACCCATTAATGGCCAGACTCCCTTTTAATATACGGCTTTGCCTCCAGCAGCGTACCCTTATGAAAATTGATTTTTCCTTCTATATTCTCCAGACTTCTTGTGGACTTCTTGTTTCCTGTCTTGGGAATGTGTTGGCTTTGACTTCTTGTTGATCAACTCAACAGGAATTGCTATTGACATCATTTTGACAATCTCTTGAACTACCTTATGTACCCTTTCTGTGGACAAGGTATATAGATGTCGTTGTTGACAGTTTGTGGACTTTCTATGCGCCTATGTAGCAAGTACTTATTTCAAATGATTTTTTTTTCTACATAGATGAATGCCATATTATTAATTACTGCGTTATCGGACAGTAATGTTCACAGAGATCGACGCCAAGGGGGTACCGGGCATCCCATGAGGGGGGGGGGGGCGGTATATGTATATAGGGGCATACTTGTGGCTCTATTCATTGGGAGACAAGCTGTATGGGTAATATCAGCAATTTCTGGGTGTGTTGCAAAAAACCATATGGGTTGTACACCACCACTGGGAGGTGGAGAGGTCCGTGCTATCGGCTCTCTAAACAAAGCGGTATTTAGGTCTGAACTTATAATTAAATGTAGTAGCTTGAACGCCACTTTGCCACCTTTTAGCTACATATTAAAACATTAAAATACATTTTCGATGGCATTGAGAAGACGGTTCTTCGTATTATTTATACTTCAGTTCAGTACACAATTTATCTCCAACTTATACGACCACACGAGGATGATGCGCATGCGACAGGTTTGCTGCATATTTTGATTCTGCGCCTCCGTGCCTCGCCCTCTCCTCATCACGAAGGGGTCATCGCCATTACCATCATCGGAATGTCGTTGGAACGGTTGCGACAGTTTCAACTGTCTCAGGCTCTCAGCGTACGCTCGTCAATTACAGAACAAAGGAGGATATGATTTTGCGTCGTAAGAGGTAAGCTGTGTGATAGAAATTTGTCATCAAGCTTCACTTATATTCATACGATGACTGTTGTGCTGTAGGTTTTTGTTGTTCGTTTCGAGCTGCGGCTGCGGTCTTGCGTCCCGTCAGGTAAGTGTACAAGTATAAGTTCGTGGCCGGTGTTGGTTGTGAACCAATTTTGTTGTTGCTATGACCATTTTACTCGGTTTTACTCAGTTGCGTTTGAACATGACTAATTTGCGATTGAACGCCCTTCTCTCCAGCGCTTCAGAGACGTCGCTTTCGCCGAAATTCAGTGAATTTTGAAGTCCACCGTTATCGTGGGTGGCCAGAAGAACTCAGTCCGCAACCGGTCATTGACTGTCTATTGTGCGACGCGACGCTACGTCACACTGTGTGGTATAAAGCATGTGTACGTGTGGAATACTTCGCTACTGTGTGCGCGGGATGTTTTGTATGATTGTGTCGGCACTTGATACCACTTTCAAGGTATGCATTTTTGGAATAAAATAGATACATATATAGTTTTGCAGTACTTCATTTCGTGTATTTTATGCGTGTTGCGATTGAGTGAACAAACGACGGAGAAGTTCAACTTCGCTCAAGTCACAAAAAGTTCACAAAAAGACTTCACATCATACGGGGATGGTGTCAATCGGGCTTCAGTAAATCACGTATCTTCCTCGATTAAGAAGAATATACCGAGTGCCTCACGTAACGGTCGCCGAGCCTTTTAAAAAAGAACGAAGGTAGTTTCGTGGGTGACGCCGACTCAGGGACAGCTGAGTCACAACAAAGTCAACAGAAAAATTGAGATCACATATAACAAGACTGACACATGAAGGTCACACGAAATTTGTGTAAAGTATATGGAGAGTCTACAGAAAGACTTGTTACCTTCCTGTGAATAATTGTCAACAAGACGTAAAGTTCCATAAGTGAACATAAAATAAATATGTGAGGTAAACACAAGGCTAATAGAAAGTCTACCGAATGTCTGTGCTCTCTGTTGAAGTTCTGTAGAATGGAAACAAGATGTCAACAGCCATTTTTTAAGCCACCGTCTAGCTCTCCCTCCAGCCAAAATCCCCGTTACTTCCTGTACCACCACGTGATCTCCTCTAACGTTTCGGTTTTGCAAGGCTCCGTTTCTCGCGCTGCTCTCCATGTGATTTTGCTTTTCGAAAGTCGTTTACTGTAAAAATGTGAGCACTAACGCAGAAGCAACGTATGGTAGTATGTTCCCGTCCCTGCTGCGAGTCTCCCTGAACGGGGACACGTTTTATTCGTAAGTTCAGGATCAGAAGTTTTAGTCGCCTGCGTGTGTTCGAGTTATCTTGAATTGTTCGTTTGGAGCTTAGCACTGTACCGCAGATTCATTTCATATCCCTCTGTTGTCGTACAAATCTGACTAATCGTGTTCTAAGTACAGCATTCTTTGCCACTCAGTCAAGAAACGAACATACGTTGGAAGTTACTGTTAGCAGACGTGATGTTTGCGTCCCCGCGTGCTCCATTTGTATTCTACAGGCTATGAACGGTCTTCTAACAGAAGAGTAAACATCCGAAAGTAAGAGAAATAAAAGTGCCAGCACCCGTTCAATATATTGTCATCTGAACTGTCACACAACTGCAGCTCGCGTCGTCTGCTTTGGTGGTGCCGTGCCGTGTGGAGGGTCACGTGAACAGTCACGTGGTAGACAGGGGCATCCCAGAATGCAATGCAAATGTGGCTACGCACGTCCCAATGGAAAACTGTCGTAGGGACCGCTCCTTGTGTTTCTTTCATGCAAATGCAAATGCAATGATGAAGACTTCAGCCGCTAATCTATCAGTAGAAAACAGCAAAAGTAGTCTTTAACCTCGCTTACGTTATTTATCCGTCTTTCCAACAAATTGTACATACAAATAATAAAAATGAAAAGATATTACGCGTGGAAAATTCACACTGAGAATACCGAAGCTAAACCGGTCGTGACATCAGTAAATGCATCTCCGACGACGCTTCATTTGCTTCGGCAAGGTCATGTGTTTACAAAAAATATAATAAAATAAAATAAAAAATCAACATGCGGAAGTTATCGCTACCCAGATGACAGAGATGGAAACAGTTGTTTGCTGAATATGACGCGAACGTATTCGGACCTCAGTACGCAGTCAGAGGATATGTCGAGGTCAGCTGCAGAACCGCGAAAACTTGAAATGAACGATTTGTAGTAAACTATTTTACACTGGCGTTCATAAAAGTTCCAATTATACGGACGTACTGAGGCATGTCCTGTTCGGATAGCCTTAGAACGTGTGACGTAGCAAGAAGAAAGAAAGAAACCGAAACAAATCCACCAGCGTCACTTCTCCACCTTCCAATATCAAACCGCATACAAGGGGTTTTGGCAAACAAAAACAATAAATCATCACATGAATCACACTTTGATGTCACATCCATGGTTATGCTAGGAATACTTTTGTTTATGTTATCATATCGTATCCCCCCGCCCCCAAGATAGTGGAGCTCACTAGGTGCTTTATGTGCTGCTAGACTGTAGTTGAAAATAATGGACCAATGACTATGATAATATGGTAGAGTAGCATTACAGAGAGTAGAGTAGCACACGTTTTTCTAATCGTCCACTGCCCTTGCTATCATGGTCATGTGAGGCGGAAAGAACATATGTTTCTCCAGTGCAAGTTGTAGTTCATACCGGCATCGTTACAAACTTTATGTATGTACATCTTAGAAACAGAGAAACATTGTGTCTTGTACAGACTGCTTTGCTCAGCAATGTATAGCGTGACTTAGTGCTTATCAATGGGAATTTTGTGTTTTGCATTGCATTTTTTAATACCTGAGGCTGACTGCTGTGTTTATGCTCACTTGCTGAGCTCCGCAGTCCAACAGCCCCTCAGAATTACTACCTTGGTTACTATTTACAAAGGTGAGGCAATCTGCACAAAATTATGGGTCCACGAATGTGCAAAATGGAGTAACCCTCCGCGCCATCCCCAGTGTTGCTTAATGGCTCCTGAACTGACCTAATGGCGTACTACTGTAATTTGTGAAAGTTACAGGCGATATATACATTATATTTTGAAAGTTATAGCGCTGTGATACTGCACCATAGTAGAAGCATGGGATGCATGTGGTTGTGAAACTGACTTGTACATGAGAGCTTTCCTGTAATGCAAACTTCTGTCAGACAGTGCACATTATGAGACGATAGATGTCATTGTGCCACACAAAGTCCTATGCTGTGCATTCACCGCAGATCCTGTACAGGGCAGGCAAAAACCTTTGTATGTTATCGTGTTGGATTTGTCATTAAACATACTACCAGTGCACTGGGTGTACTCTTACATGAAGCCTTCTCCGGCTTGTATTTCATTGCTTCTCTTCAGGGAATTATTTCCTTGATCACATAGGCCAGCCATCGGCTTCCAAATCGTTATTCGACGTCAGGGTGAAAACAAAGGAAAATGAGGAGCATGCGGGGGAGCGGAGGAAATTCAAGCGGAAGCACGTGTCAAACGTCATGACTGACTTCACTATGGCGTCACCGGACTTCAGGACCGACGTTGCAATTCTATAGCGTCCTCGATAAACTTGCTCCGGAATAGCCCCGAAACCACCGGGGCGCGTGACGCTCTACACTGGCGATGCCCTGGACGGGGACATTATCGAACATGAAACTGCACTGCTCTGTTGGATCTGGTGGATACTAGCATGCGCCACCTAGAGTTCTGTGCTCGTTGTGGCTCGTAGGATGCGCGACCCGTAGCGGGCGGCACCGATCGAAAGCCATGCTGACGATGGCTGTCTGCTGTTACATGCCCGGCTAAACCTGGCTACTTGCCGCTTCCGGCTTCCTCCGTGCTTCCGGCAATCGCGATGTTTCTTGGGATTGCGCTCTGACGCTCAGCCGATTTTCTCGGTGTGGGTTCGGGGAAACTCCATGCTGCAATGAACGGGTGCGCTCCTTTAATTAATCGAGGACGTTCAGTGCGCACCAGTGCAGTTTATCGAGGATTGCGAACCACACCAGGTCGCACCGGGGCGGTTTATCGAGGACGCTACAGTTGACAGTCAAAAGATGGCGTACATTTGAAGAAGCAGAGCCTTATGGGACTTCCTGCCTACCTGTCTTTGTCTGTTGTCTATTTCTCTGTGCTGTTCTTCTCGTAACTCTGTCTATCAAGGCGAGTACCTCGAGGAACTGTACAGCACACTTCCGATCATTGACGATCTGCGTCGGCGATTTCTGATCATCAGTTGACGCTCCCGCCGCCACGACGCTAGGGGGACGAAATAATGTGAATGATGAATAAGATTACAGCAACAGCAACGAGTAGCACATATTTATTTGAAGATAATGAATGGGGATGGATAGGGTGAGTTGAATGGAATGAAGCTCATCTTATTGTTGTTGCTTACATAGAGGCAAATCTCGATACATCATCTAAAGCATATCTACCTGCAGGGAACTACGCAACACTCATAAACGTCGTTTGAACGTCATTTATTCACTGTATGGTATCAACTGGCCTCTCTGTATATACCACTGTTATTCGTTGTGTGTTGTTCACTGCTTACACTGTACATACCATAACCTTAATGTAATAAATTTTCTTTATATATGACCCGCATAAAAGAACATTTGCATTTGCATACTTTAGTGTTTGTACACATTGCTGTCATTTATTATTGCTCTCTCTCTCTGTGCGTTTCAATCAACCAATGGAACCACCTCATGTTAATTGATTTCGCGAGTCTTAGAGTGACACTTGCAGCTACTGTACTGTACAGTAATTTACTGTATGGATTTCAAAATGTGTGTTTTTCCTTTTCAGCATCATCTTCTTGTGGCTTTGATGATATATGAAAGTAAATGAAAAGCTTAGCCAGCTGTAGGACTCGAAAGCACATCTTCTGGAGTACCGGTCCAGGGCTCTACCAATTGGGCTAAACTAACACACACCCCAGCGACATCCAAGGGTGCATCATCTGAAGGGACAAACCAGCCACTCTCTCTCACTCATCCTCCCTTCACACTTATTGTGGCTTTTTGACTGGTAGTTCGCTCAATCAGATAAATAAAACACAATTTCTCTTTCCATTGAGGACATTGAGGATGAGGACATTGACAGCGATATCCTGGGACGTGGAAGTATCCTTCGACATGGGCTCAGAGTCCATAAGTACAGACGATGTCGAGAAGAAGGAAATGGCACGGTACCAGTGTCAGTTGCTCCGCTGTTCTGAAGCATGGCTGCGCTAGGGCGTGTGCGAATGTGTGCTGCATCCTCTGAGAGCTGTCTTTGAAATATTCCGTTTAGTTCAATGATCTGAGGCGAGTTGGAGTGAGTCTGGCTGGGAGTACGTCCATGTCCCAAGGGGATGTGCTCTGAGTGACCTGCTAACAAATGTCAAAAATTTAAGAGATTTCTTCAGGAGCGAAATATATACAACTGGATACAGGTAAGATACACAGAACAACGCACTCTCAGAAAAAAAGGGTGTGAAAAGTTGGTAACTTCTATAGTTCCCACCTATATCAACATAGCGTCTGATAAAGGGTGTAAAAGGGTGGTAAAAGCAATTATCATACATCCAAACTGCTACAAAAAGGCGTTCACCCCCCTCGCTCACCGAATCAGAAGTGTTAACCATATAATTCATGGGGGAGAGTGAGGCAGCAGGTAGAACTTTGAAACCCTTTAGCACAACATATGCGACAAATATTACCGCCTAAAAGGTATAACTGAGCCATCTTGTTTTCTGAGAGTCCACTACGATGCAGCAGCCACGAATAGGTACGTAATGCGTAGATACATGTTCCTCTAAAGTGCATCCATCCAAAGTCTTTATAATTCTAGTTGCCCCCCCCCCCCCACGGATTAAAACCGCAAAATTGCTGCGCGTTGTTGTACTCCCCAGGCATCCGGAATCTCCGGCGGTACGAGTGTTCTGTCGGACGCAAGTCGTAATCTGAGATACACAACACTCTCCGACTCCCCCGTGTCGTACGCCTGGACCAGGGGGGTCTGTATCTTTCACCCTGCCAATTATTGAACATAGTGGCGCCACTAGTGTATGCGTCACCAGGTGCGGGAGCTCCAAGGTATATCTAAACTGGTAGCGAAAACTAGCGAAAATACCAAATCAGACCCATCGGCAAGGCCACCAGCAAGAGGCGCGAGCGATCCTGGGTGTTGACAGTAGAAGTACGGTTGTAAACAGAAAAACTTTACAACATGGGCCTGGCTTGTGTGTGTACTAATAGGTTATTCTTAATTTCAATGTAGAAAATGCTTTCTGTTGCCCCGCTCGTGCACATATACGAGATCACCTACCACTCCAGTACATTTCCGTATCCTGCTCCTTTGCGTATGTGACACAGTTGGGGGGTGTTTATCCGTGTGTCGCTGTATCCGTATCGTGTGTCCGTGCATTGTAACACGGAGTTCGTACACTCTTTGGGTTAAACAGGAAGCGACCTTCACATCTCCGTGCTGTAGACCAAGATTAACAGGTGTGAACAGATGAATGCAACAATGCATCTCCTGTTGCTGTGCCCGCGAAAAAAAGATTTCGTCATGGAACGAGAGGCCATGATGGTGTGAGTGTTAGCAGGAACCAACTGTGCACCAACGATGTTGTGTTTTGTTGCAATGGACCTATAACGGCCACTCATTGAATAAATGCAAACGTCTAATCACTAGATGTACGTATAGCTCTAGGTGAGAAATGGGCCTTATGTGAGCCTTTCTAATTTCTTTGTGGTCATCAGGACGCCTTTCTGTTTGGAGTTGTCAAAATCTGTGATAACTGTTTGTATTTGGAATTGATATGATTCATTAAATCTGATATGCTTTATTTTTCTGTGTTCTCGTCTGGTATTGTTGACTGGGCGCGGGAAAGGGAATACAAGGCAAGCGAAGTGGGCTAGTATAAAAGTGCATGCCTAATTATGCACTACTAATTATTCATACTAGTGACGTCGTCTCTGACGTCATTTATTTACAATCGTAGTAGTCCGCGCAACGGATGGATGGCGCTGACCGTCTCTATCATGGCGTCATTCTGAAGACACAGGGGCTTATGGGAGTTGCGCTACCTGTTTAAATATACCTTGGGAGCTCACCGTCACCCCTCCCCCGCAACAATATGCCCGTTTCCATCCGAGGCGACGCGCGATCAGTAACAGTATATCATATCGGATTCAGGAAAAAAATCACACGCACGCCGAGGCCTTCTGATGTTGTTTTTGACGTCACCTCGCTAGAGAAAAAAAGAGAGCAGGAGGCGGTTACTTGTGCAGGACATCCCCCCTTCTGTCGCATCATCCGGTGCGGACCGCACCCCCGCACCCCCCTAGTGATGCCACTCACTGAACCTCGTCACCAGTATGACAGTGGAGCGAGGGGACACACCACTTCAGATGTGCTAACGATAAATCACTTTGGCCTTCCTTTTGTTTCATTCGTCACGGGCTTTCCGCCCCTAAATGAAGTGAAAGCTGTAAGCTACAGGAAGTAGGAATACGATAGTTTCCGTGGGCACTTGCTATGTTGGCAGGCCGCTTGCTATGTCTCACAAGTTCGTGCTGTTCAGCACTTGGCTACAGATGATTGCAAGCGTATCCAAATGCAGGGTGATTAACTAGTCCAAGTGACTCAACGCGAAAAGAAAAAAAAGGAAAGAAAGCCAACATTCGAGCCACAGACGCCTTCTCCAAGTACTACGTTGGACGTGTGCCATAGTCATACACCGGACTCCTCCATTCCCTGTGCCGCAGAACACTTCCTTATGACCGGTCTCAACATTGAGGCATTCTACCTTTGTCGAACCTGTAATGTGTGTGAGAACTTGCATGGCATTCTTATGGTTGGTCACCGCCTGAAACGGGAGGTGAAGCCGCCAGTGCAGTGGGTAAGGTACAGGATTCACTTTTTCCCACGTGCTTCGCAATACATCTTCCCGTTTTCTAGATTCACTCCGTTAAAGAACATGTGACACGTAAGGGGCCCTTTCTGGCACCATCGTAGCAGGCTAAAGTATGTATTGGCCTTTAGCGGCCGCAAGTCCCCAAGGTACAGGGAGGACCCGAGGGGAGATGGGGCGCGGGGGAAAGCAACGGGACAGAGACAATCGGGCGATGTGTATGTTTCGGACTTGTGTGCTACCCTTTTGGAGGCAACGATCATAGCAATGTGAGTCACATCTCTTGCGTCCTAGTCATTCTTGCTTGGCAATAGGGAACTGGTTTTGGCTATTAGGGCACCCACGGTAGGGATAAGGCTGACGGTTACATCCCATTTCGCCTATAACCATTTCACCTAGTCCGGATTACCGGATTAAAGAGGCAGGAGGAGTGACAGGCGATAGGCGGAATGGGATTGCCGTGCAATCTCATTAGGCGAAACGAGACTGTCGGCAAGTGGGCGTTAGTTACACGCCCCGCCTCGATGGTGACGTCTACAGGAAATGAATGTGCTCGTCCGACAACAACCTTGGGTAGCCCGAAACAAGAACCCTTTACATTTGCAAATGAAGGTGTGTGCGGAGTAGATGCGGAGCAGACAATTGCTCAACGGACATTTTCTCACCGGACATTTGCTCACCCCGTTCAGTTTTACCACGAGCCCACCCTGTCAGTTTCGTAATTCACCTTTATCTTTCACTATGTGTGAAAGAGTGAATTATGGTAAGATAATAAGAGTTGAAATTTTCAGATCGATTTTATTTTGTGTACCTTTCAGAACAAATGTATCGTCCGACAGCTGATAAAATAGAAAAAAAAAGAAGAACGAAACCGTTTCGGTCTTCCCTTGGTGGAGGTAACGACTACCATAACGTAGACTATGGCAATCTTAGATGCTGCCAGTTGCTTTGGCCCTTTATAGCAACAGCCCTTTATAGCAACAGCTCGCTTTTATTTGTTGTGGAGGTACGGGACGCAAAATTTTAGTCTGCATTTGTGTGGTACGCATTTTAATGAAACAAGGAAATAAGGGGGAGGGGGAGCTTCCGGTGCTCGTTATCTGTACAGGGAAAACTCGAAGGAATAACACCACCTTACGTACACTAAGCAGGAGTGCTGTCTGAAGTACAAAAAGACCATTTAGACGTTTACCTACCCATGGAATTTCCATTCCTTGCAGTAGCTGTTGAAGCATGCCATTAGAAAATAATTTTGATTCCAACATGTCACACGACATGACCAAATGGATTATATGCGCCCACAACGCATTCGCGAAGTGCAATCACGAAGTCAGGGTTGAAGCCTGTGGCTGGAGAAGGGTACTTAGCGCGATATTACTCTAATTTTTCGCGATATTACTCCCATTACTCTCAGTATTTCGTAAAAGCAGCGTCGATGCACATTATCTTTATTCGCTTTTGCACTAGTCATGACCGCGAAATTTTCACTAGTTCATCAACTAGTTAGTCAGGTGCGCACCTATTAAATATATTTTTCCAAGAAAGTAAATGACCAATAAATGCCTTCGACCAACGAACTTTCTTCATGCCTCCAGCTTCTGGAGCGGCCTCTAAGGCCCGTCTTTGCGTCTGTGTTTTTTGGTTTGTTTTTGTTGTTCTTTTTTAAAATGAATGGCAAGTCGGTCTATGCCTGACTGAGCTTTCCTCCTGTCTCGTTTCAATAAGCATATCCCCGCAATATATACCCATGCTCTACCAGAGAGCCATAAAAAAAACAAAAAAAACGAAAATTCAGATTAAGACCAAGAGCAGCATTCAGGGACACCCCCTCTGAAACCCGGCTTGACCTGATAGCAGAGGACTACGCAAGGAAGCTAAGTTTACAGGGTGGTGCGTGAGTACGTGAGGAGGAACAGATCTGGGCAGGGAGAGGAGGACATATCTGAGGCGAACAATTCCCTTTTCGCGCCCCGACCTGATAACAACACCGATAACACGCCCGGGAGCATTCGCATCAGATAAAGAATAAGACGTGATGTATAACTGTGGAAACGAGCATGAGACTTTCCAGATATCGGGAGATTGCCGGATGAAATTGGCAGGTTGGCGCCTGTGATATACGGTCCGCAGACGATACACAGACTACGTAATTTTATGATGATACCATCAGTATCAAATTGGTATCAAGAGTTATTACGAGCTAAAATAGAGGAAACTGACAAATTGGTGCCAGTGAGTGCCTCTTGGGCGACGATTTTGCAAAATGTCTGAAGTATATAGATTGGGCTGGTTGGTGTAAATCCACAAGCGGCCAAAGAACAAACACGAAACAACAACAGAGCGACATGTGTCTGGTCTTGTCTCCTGTTTGTTCTTTGGTCGCTTGAAAATGAATGATTTGACCAAACGCTACTTCGCGGGCTCTGGCAAGGGAATCAGGTATGGGCCGCGGACTCATAGCTATTAAGCATGGATACACAGACTACGTAATTAAGTGATGACATCTTCGATATCACGTTTATATCCAGAATTATTACTAAATGAAATGGAAGGTACGGACAATTTGGCGTCTCCGAGTGCTGTGGCGATGCGAGTGGCAAAAGTTTGATCAAACGCGACTTCTTTGGACCAGATATTTTGGAGCAGAACTAAATACCAGATTTGGAGATAACGCTAAACAAGTGCTACGCGCCCTCGAGTACATTATTTATTTCTCGCTCAAGATGAAGTAATGCTTAGATCAGGGCAATCAGGGCTCTCACACACGCGGGCCGCATGTGCATGGCTTGCAGTCAGCTATTCTGTGTCCCGAGGGCTCTTGACCACTAAATAGAATAAAGCTGCCCCCCCCCCCCCCCCCCCCACACCCACACCCACGCACACCAATGATGAAGAAGTGGGAATGAAACCAGGTTTTCAGGCATTGTTTTTACCCTTGCTCGATGCAGTGTTGCTCCTGTCGACGTTAGGAAGGACATTCACATTCGAGCAGTTCTTGTGACTCATGAACCTCAGCTAGTAGTTATAGCGATTAGCGATCTGGTCTGAACGTGCATTTTGATAAGCTACACTGTAAGTAATATGATAATTGAGAAGTTATAGTGGAGACAAGTGCAGAGAATGACATCATCTTAATTATTACACTAAGTTTATGGGCTTACAGCATAGCAGCAGCCTCTCGCCAAACGCGTTTTGGAGTAGCCTGTTCTGACTGGGTCGGGACTAACCTCTCTATATTTTTCTTTCTTTTCCAATCCAATCCAGCAGCCTCTCCGGATATCATGCGCGAAAAACTGTATACTGAGCACAGAGAGGCGCAGTGAAAAAAAAAAAGGAAAAAAAATAGATGGAGTCGTTATGTTCGAGGGTCATTGTGCGAATATTTTTAATTATTTCTCTTTCCCTGATTTCCTTTTTCTTTTTCATGTTAAAAATGCAAGCAATATCAGCAATACAGTGTGTAAACCGACAATTTCAGTGCTCCTGGACGTTGGGATAATCGTTCGTGAAGAACTATGTACGAAGAACTTGCAACGCCTTTCAAATTTTCAATGTCTAATTTGGAAAAGAAGCTCATTTTTCTCTGCTGGTGTGTCAAGTGAAGTTTCTCATTGACGAATTGTATATGCGAATGCCTAATAACTATACCGCTCAGCTGTTTACGCTAAGGTACTTTGCTATAATTGCGGTCCTTTCCAGGGTGATTACCCCCACCCCCAGGGAGGTGTACACTCCCCCTGAATTTTTCCAACCACTCCCCTGTAATTCATGAGATTTCCCGATACACCTTGGCCACCAATGCATATACGCATAGATATGTATCCATATAGATATATCACCCTATGGTTCTCTCCACTCGAAATCACGCAGACGTCTTATCACGCCGGGTACCGCATCTTGGCTTCTATGCGCATTGATGATAGTGCCAGCCGCAACAACAATGACAAAGAAGAAATTGTCGTTCCTCTTCGCTGCTGATACGAGTTGCGCAACGGACCAAAGGCTGATACCTTCCGTTTGAATTCAGCGTGAGAGAGCCGCGACGGCAAGGAAAAAAACTTGCCAAGATACGGGGCACAAAAGTGAACTTGCACAGCAAATCGCCGGCAGTCCGAACATTTACACGGCAACAGACACCTACGAGCACTGGTGCTAAAGTCTGAGGAGAAGACATCATAGATGAAAATACATATCCGTTACAACAACAACAACAAATAGTTCATGACTATGGCCTGGGGTTGTTCACCGCTTGAGAACATATCCGTTACGAAGCCGTTTGAATTTCACTGTTCATGGTAATCAACCAATTTTTCTCGAAGTACAGCACGCATAAACAAGTCCATGGTATGCTTACACCTCGACCTGCAAGAAATGACCCACAGTGACCCTAGAAGTCTGCCCAGGACGCACATTTCCCCAGGGCGTCAGTCGTGACGTGGCCCCTATACGTGAGGCCGACAACGGCAAGCCCTTTCACCATCACCATCACCACCACCACCACCACAGTATCCTTCTGAAACATTGCATCACTTGCCAACTTCTTTGAGAAAAGTAAAAACTAACCTTTCTGCAACCCCGATGATGGCAGGGGCACCCATGGAATACACCACAAAGAGTCACTGGTGTATTCTGCATAGCGAAGCCATTATCAGCGACTTATACTAGGCCCTTGTACTGGGATTTTGACAGTGGTGACCGCAAAATTTGGAAGAGGCGCCGGCAGAGCCCTCTAAAACGGGCAAAACCCTTTGTATCATGGTGTCAAAGGCATATTCGAGACGGCTTATGCTATTGCCCTTCCCACTGGGATTGTAACGGAGGCGACCGCAAAATCCGTAAAAGACCGCAGCAGAGCCCTTTAGAACGGGCAAAACCTCTTTAATCATGGTTCCAAACAGATATTATCAACGGCTTATGATGCTCTTCTACAGGGATCGCAACACAAGCGACCACCAAATGCGGAAAAGGCAGCAACAGAGTCCTTTAAAATGTACGAAACCCCTTGTATCATGGTACCAAAGGCATATTAATGACGGCTTACGCTGTGCCTTTCTACCGGAATTGCGCAAGAGGAGACCGCATAATTTGGATACGGCAGCAGCAAGGCCTTAAAAAACGGGCGAAACTCCCTGTATCATGGAGCGAAAGAGAGAAAGTTACCAGTGTCTTGTGCAATCCTATTCTGCTGGAGTTATAACACAGGCGATCGCCAAATTCGGCAAACGTGGCAGCAGAGGCCTCTTAAACGAGCAAAACCCCTTGTGTCATGCTGTCACAGTCATATTATCAACAACTTATACTATGTCATTCTACCGAGATCATAACACAGGCGACCGCAAATATCGGGAAAAGGATGCAGCATAGCCCTTCAGAACGGGCGAGACTTCTTGTATCATGCTGCCGATGACATGTCATCAATGGCTTGTGCAATGCCGTTCTACTGGGATTGTAACAGAGACTACCGCAAAATACAGAAAATGCGGCAGCAGAGCCCTTTAAAACGGTCGATACCCCTTGTATCATAGTTCCAAAGTCATATAAGTATACGCAACGGGTTATGCATGCTATTGCCGTTCTACTGGAATTATAACGGATGCGGCCGCAAACTCCATAAAAGGCTACAGCAGAGCCCTTTAAAACGGACAAAAAACCCTTTAATCATGGTGGCCGACATTTTACACACCTATAAAGACGCGACGGCTTATGTTATGCCCCTCTCCTGTGATTGCATCGGAAACCACCGCAAAATTTGGAAAAGGCGGCAGCAGGGCCCTTTACAATGACTCAAATGACTTGTATCATTGTGCCAAAAAGATACTATGAACGGCTTGTACTGGGATTGTAACAGAGGGTACCGCAACGCTCAGCAGCAGATCGAGCCCTTTAAAACGTGCGAAGCCCCTTTAATCCTGGTGCCAGGCCGTACATGGAGAGGTCGCGTTTGAAGAAACTGCTTCCGAAACGACACTCCCTAAGCAAAAAGCGTCCTAAGCTGATTTTGTAGTATGTATATGAGAAAGTAAGATCACGGGGTTTGAACCCCGTATCTTGTTCCCCTGTTGCACCCTGAGAGGGCGCGTTTTAAAAATCGCTTCCAAAATGGCACTCGAAATGGCCAAATGGCCTATTTCATCAACTTCGCGGCTTAATATATTTTTATATAACAATAATATTAAAGACGTCCAAAGCTGATTTTCTAATCTGTATATCTGAAACTAAGATCATGGAGTTTGAACCACGTACCTTGTTCTCCTGTTGCACCATAACAGGTCGAGTTTGACAAAATCGCTTCCAAACCGGCGCTCGAAATGGCCATTGGCCAATTTCATCAACTTCGGGACTTAATATCATTCGATATAACAATAATATTAAAGATGTCCTAAGCTAATTTTGTAATATGTATATGTGAAAGGAAGATCACGGGGTTTGAACCCCGTATCTTGTTCCCCTGTTGCACCCTGAGAGGTCGGGTTTCACAAAATGGCTTCCAAACCGGCACTCGAAATGGCCAAATGGCCAATTTCGTCAACTTCGGGGCTTAATATCATTTGCTATAAAAATAATATTAAATATGTCCTAAGCTGATTTTGTAGTACGTATATGTGAACATAAGATCACGGGGTTTGAACCCCGTACCTTGTTCCCCTGCTGCACCCTGAGAGGTCGGGTTTGACAAAATCGCTTCCAAAACGGCACTCGAAATGGCCAAGTGGCAAATTTCGTCAACTTCGAGGCTTAATATTATTTGATATAAAAATAACATTAAAGATGTCCTAAGCTGATTTTGTAGTATGTGTATGTGAGAGTAAGATCACGGGATTTGAACCCCGTATCTTGTTCCCCTTTTGCACCCTGAGAGGTCGGGTTTCACAAAATGGCTTCCAAACCGGCACTCGAAATGGCCAGATGGCCAATTCCGTCAACTTCGGGGCTTAATATCATTTGATATAAAGATAATATTAAATATGTCCTAAGCTGATTTTGTAATATGTATATGTGAAAGTAAGATCACGGGGTTTGAACCCCGTATCTTGTTCCCCTGTTGCACCCTGAGAGGTCGCGTTTGACAAAATCGCTTCCTAAACGGCACTCGAAATGGCCAAGTGGCCAATTTCGTCAACTTTGAGACTTAATATCAGTTGATATAAAAATAATACTAAAGATGTCCTAAGCTAATTTCGTAATACGTATATGTGAACATAAGATCACGGGGTTTGAACCCCGTACCTTGTTCCCCTGTTGCACCCTGAGAGGTCGGGTTTGACAAAATCGCTTCCAAAACGGCACTCGAAATGGCCAAGTGGCCAATTTCGTCAACTTCGGGGCTTAGTATCATTTGATATAAAAACAATATTAGAGATGTCCTCAGCTAATTTTGTAATACGTATATGTGAAAGTAAGATCACAGGGTTTGAACCCCGTACCTTGTTCCTCTGTTGCACCCTGAGAGGTCGGGTTTGACAAAGTCGCTTCCAAAACGGCACTCGAAATGGCCAAGTGGCAAATTTCGTCAACTTCGAGGCTTAATATTATTTGATATAAAAATAACATTAAAGATGTCCTAAGCTGATTTTGTAGTATGTGTATGTGGGAGTAAGATCACGGGGTTTGAACCCCGTATCTTGTTCCCCTCTTGCACCCTGAGAGGTCGGGTTTCACAAAATGGCTTCCAAACCGGCACTCGAAATGGCCAAATGGCCAATTTCGTCAACTTCGGGGCTTAATATCATTTGATATAAAAATAATATTAAATATGTCCTAAGCTGATTTTGTAGTACGTATATGTGAACATAAGATCACGGGGTTTGAACCCCGTACCTTGTTCCCCTGTTGCACCCTGAGAGGTCGGGTTTGACAAAATCGCTTCCAAAACGGCACTCGAAATGGCCAAGTGGTCAATTTCGTCAACTTCGGGGCTTAGTATTATTTGATATAAAAATAATATTAGAGATGTCCTCAGCTAATTTTGTAATATGTATATGTGAAAGTAAGATCACGGGGTTTGAACCCCGTATCTTGTTCCCCTGTTGCACCCTGAGAGGTCGCGTTTGACAAAATCGCTTCCTAAACGGCACTCGAAATGGCCAAGTGGCCAATTTCGTCAACTTTGAGACTTAATATCATTTGATATAAAAATAATACTAAAGATGTCCGAAGCTAATTTCGTAATATGTATATGTGAAAGTAAGGTCACGGGGTTTGAACCCCGTATCTTGTTCCCCTGTTGCACCCTGAGAGGTCGGGTTTCACAAAATGGCTTCCAAACCGGCACTCGAAATGGCCAAATGGCCAATTTCGTCAACTTCGGGGCTTAATATCATTTGATATAAACATAATATTAAATATGTCCTAAGCTGATTTTGTAGTACGTATATGTGAACATAAGATCACGGGGTTTGAACCCCGTACCTTGTTCCCCTGTTGCACCCTGAGAGGTCGGGTTTGACAAAATCGCTTCCAAAACGGCACTCGAAATGGCCAAGTGGCAAATTTCGTCAACTTCGAGGCTTAATATTATTTGATATAAAAATAACATTAAAGATGTCCTAAGCTGATTTTGTAGTATGTGTATGTGAGAGTAAGATCACGGGGTTTGAACCCCGTATCTTGTTCACCTTTTGCACCCTGAGAGGTCGGGTTTTACAAAATGGCTTCCAAACCGGCACTCGAAATGGCCAAATGGCCAATTTTGTCAACTTCGGGGCTTAATATCATTTGATATAAAAATAATATTAAATATGTCCTAAGCTGATTTTGTAGTACGTATATGTGAACATAAGATCACGGGGTTTGAACCCCGTACCTTGTTCCCCTGTTGCACCCTGAGAGGTCGGGTTTGACAAAATCGCTTCCAAAACGGCACTGGAAATGGCCAAGTGGTCAATTTTGTCAACTTCGGGGCTTAGTATTATTTGATATAAATATAATATTAGAGATGTCCTCAGCTAATTTTGTAATATGTATATGTGAAAGTAAGATCACGGGGTTTGAACCCCGTATCTTGTTCCCCTGTTGCACCCTGAGAGGTCGCGTTTGACAAAATCGCTTCCTAAACGGCACTCGAAATGGCCAAGTGGCCAATTTCGTCAACTTTGAGACTTAATATCATTTGATATAAAAATAATACTAAAGATGTCCGCAGCTAATTTCGTAATATGTATATGTGAAAGTAAGATCACGGGGTTTGAACCCCGTATCTTGTTCCCCTGTTGCACCCTGAGAGGTCGGGTTTCACAAAATGGCTTCCAAACCGGCGCTCGAAATGGCCAAACAGCCAATTTCGTCAACTTCGGGGCTTAATATCATTTGATATAAAAATAATATTAAATATGTCCTAAGCTGATTTTGTAATATGTATATGTGAAAGTAAGATCACGGGGTTTGAACCCCGTACCTTGTTCCCCTGTTGCACCCTGAGAGGTCGGGTTTGACAAAATCGCTTCCAAAACGGCACTCGAAATGGCCATTGGCCAATTTCATCAACTTCGGGACTTAATATCATTCGATATAACAATAATATTAAAGATGTCCTAAGCTAATTTTGTAATATGTATATGTGAAAGGAAGATCACGGGGTTTGAACCCCGTATCTTGTTCCCCTGTTGCACCCTGAGAGGTCGGGTTTCACAAAATGGCTTCCAAACCGGCACTCGAAATGGCCAAACAGCCAATTTCGTCAACTTCGGGGCTTAATATCATTTGATATAAAAATAATATTAAATATGTCCTAAGCTGATTTTGTAATATGTATATGTGAACATAAGATCACGGGGTTTGAACCCCGTATCTTGTTCCCCTGTTGCACCCTGAGAGGTCGGGTTTGACAAAATCGCTTCCAAAACGGCACTCGAAATGGCAAAGTGGCTAATTTCGTCAACTTCGGGGCTCAATATCATTCGATATAAAAATATTAAAAATGTCCTAAACTAATTCTGTAATATGTATACGTGAAAGTATGATCACGGTGTTTAAACCCGTACGTTGTTCCCCTGTTGCACCCTGAGAGGTCGCGTTTGACAAAATCGTTTCCAAAGCGGCACTCGAAATGGCCAAGTGGCCAATTTCGTAAACGTCGGGGCTTATTATCATTTGATATAAAATTAATATTAATGATGTCCTAAGCTGATATTATAATATGTATACGTGAAAGTAAGATCACGGGGTTAGAACCCATTATCTTCCCCTGTTGCTCCCTGAGAGGTCGCGTTTGACAAAATCGCTTCCAAAACGGCCAAATGGCGAATTTCATCATCCTAAGCTGATTATATAATGTAATGTATATGTGTATGTATATGTGAAAGTACGATCACGGGGTTTGAGCCCCGTACCTTGTTCTCCTGTTGCACCCTGAAAGGTCGCGTTTGACAAAATCACTTCCAAAACGGCACTCGAAATGGACAGTTTTATCAAGTTGTATAGTTTAATATAAAAGCGATATAAAATACAAGACGGTATCATTTGTATATTACTCACTGAAAATAAAGTTGTCTGTTCTGTCAGCCACTTCGAGTTCTGGAAAAAATGACAGTTCTCGTTTCGAATCCTTCAGACCGGCCGTACAGTCTCAGCGCATGCGTATTACGATAATACTGGGACTTAGTCCGTCGAGCGCCTAGGAGGGGAACCCTGTCTGAGTCGCAACTTTGAAGGCCCTGGGTGCATCAGGATTAACACTCACACATCGTGCCGTGGTTGGTATGTCGCCTGGAGGACGTACTGAACGAAAATAGGTGATGACATTTGCAGAATTTGACTGCTTTTGTCGAAAAATCGTAGTCTAAACATGGACGGTGTGCAAAAATCGACGGAATCCCCATAGGCGCAATGCATTAAAATTCATTTGGCCAGGGTGCACTAGGCTTATATCCTGCTGGTGCCTTTCATGTCTCCAGGGGTTCTTTACATGGTGTTCTTCTCTATTAGGCGATGACATCTTAAAAAATTTATTCTGTTTTGCTGTTAATTGGCATAAACGCTGTCTCCCATTGAATTAACATCCTGTAAGGCAGCTTCCCGCATAGCGGCTGAGTATAGTGACGGAGTGCGCCGGCGGGGGGGTGACCGCGAATTTTGGGATTGATCTGATGAAAGTGTGTGTGTCATTTTACCGAGTAGCGCGAAAGGTTTTGATGTGTGCAATTCGTTACTCAGAAAAAACAACAACAACAACAAACACACACACACACACACACACACATAAACATGGCTTCCCGCGCTCACCCATACCTCGCCACTCCAAGTATAATGAGGATGAGAAGGTATGATGCCACGTCACCGATGACGGTATAGGGAGAACGCGTTCTGCTTCTCCGGTCAGTGGGGGTCAGTGCCTTGTCCCTGAGCCGCCGTAAACCAGTTTTGCCAATTCTCCCGGAGAATTGGGGATAGAAGGAGCTGCCGAATCATTACCGACCCAGGAGAACGGCCTTCTCAGAAACCCAAACAGCCGAGTAGCAGACAGCAGCGGAGTAGCAGACAACATTTCTCTAGACCAATCAGCGAGCGTTCTCTTTATAGCGTCAGCGCGAGGTTCGAAGCAGATCACAGGCTGGTACTAGTGATGGGAAGTCTGACTCATTTTGGTGAACCGGCTCATTTCGATCAGTTCACTTTACTGATTCGTTCAAATGATTCGTTCATGAACCAGTGACGTCACAGTTTTTGTGACGTCATACTGGTATTGCAGCCAGCTCATGGGCACATCGTGGGAACCCGCTGGAATGCAGGCTTAGCTGTCACAGCTGTGTCAGTGAACGCCTTCTCGTCGGACGGGCTACGGCGCGTCCGTCAATGCTTGACATAGTACGACCACTTAAAGCTGTACAAGAAGAAATAAATATCGCCTGAGACAACCTTCCATCCCGTGCACAAGGAGTCCACAGCTCCCCAATCACACCAGCTCATGAACGACGACACAGCACGAGTCATAAACAGCAAGCCAACTCACAAAGCCACAGCGGCTACATCACACCAATGCACAGCGCGCGAGCACAACAAGGAAGAGACGACACGTACACAAAAGCACAAGAGCTGACTGCAGCCAAAATCATTTCTCAACAAACAACTCAAGGAGCGCCACCGCTACAAACCCATTCACCTGTTCGCCGAGCCCGTTGTGCTCTGTCCAACTCTCACTCAGCGATTAAGCTCATCAGTTCTCTCACTCACGAACCACACGAACACTGATCATGAAGCGCAGAGCATAGACACACAGGGATTGAAAACATTGCTGTTCCCTTAATCGGCGGCCAGATAGAGTGTAAACAAAGCGGTAGTTGCTCATGTGGATCATCTCAGGACTTATTTCAGACTTGATCGTTGGTCTTATTCATTGAACTTGCGATTAAACACGTTGTACAGACGCTATTTATGCAGCCTGCGTTGTGAAACGTGAAACGACGGCAATGCTTGTCCTTCTGACAGATCGTTTCATTGCACCATCTGATATTCCCAGGTAGCACACACAGTGGTCCTGTATTGCAAGTCATCCAAAAACTCATTATTGTGAGCCTTTGAGGTCAACCAGCCACAGGGCCACGACAAGGCGCCCTCCGTCATACGAGAGCCACGACTGCAAACAACAAACGGCGCCGGCGAGCCTCTCTGAACCAAAAAGCGCAGCGAGTACACAACACTACACTGTCCACTGGCGCTTCGATACCCGTATCTCACACCCTGCCTCCAGCTTGTTCTCCGACCCGGCGATCTAGCATTCAGCTGCTTAGTTCGTCAGTTCCCCAACTCTCGATTCCCTCGAACACTCTCGGTATGAACGAATCACACGCGCCTCCATGGGTATCTCTACCTTACGAACTGCCCTCAACTCAACAGTACGCCGTACGCCCTCTCCGCCTCCTCCTCCATATTCAGCATTCGAGTAAGCATGGCAACAACGTCCACAGATGGCGCGATGAGCTCGCCGCTGTTGTTTCTTTTTTATATGTGTTCATGCTTGTTGCGATTGTGGATGTGGTCTTGGTGAACTGGTGAACTGTTTGCGTGATCGAAGAATCGACACGCACAGTTCAGTCCGGTGATTCGTTCACTGTGGTCGAATCATTCGCGTTTGACACATCACTAGCTGGTAGTGCTCTTCAAACCGTCGCGCACGGTCGCCTTTGGCGGTGTACTTTAAGTTCAATTTCTGCGATAATTATGACTACGTTGTGTGAATTACTGCGCATTGTGAATCTTACTGGCATGCTTAACAGTTTTATAGGAAGAAAGCAGGGTGTTAGAAATGTTAAGGTACTACAGTAATGCACGTGATTGAAAACATGACGCAGAAATTTGATGTTTCCCAGGTTCCTCCTACCCTCTCGCGCAACACACACCCCAAAGACACAACAAGGTATGTTCTCCTGTGACAAACATTTTTCTATTGTACTGTGCCACCAAACACGACCTCTAACTTACGAGAAAAAAAAACAGACAGGCACATATGAAGACTTTGTGAGCATTTTCACGCCTTCAGTGTTCGGACAGTGAACAAATGTCCGGTGAGCAACTGTCCTGATGTGTGTGTGTGTGTGTGTGTGATACGACCAATACTAAAGTGAATATATTATTACCGAGTGAAACCTTTCCGTTCGTTCATAAGGGGATTGGTGGATTATGGATGGATGAATGAGTGGTTACGCCGCAGTGTTGTTACTGTTGCAACGTTACAGTAACCGATACTTTATTTCGGTGCCGGAGTTCAGGTCGCGATATATTTTTTTAGATCGGTATCGGGAGAAGTATTTCCGTTACAAATTAATCGGCTGAAATTAACACAAGCTTCAATAGAAATAGGAAACGGATAATGTTGTTATCTGGAGTTGCATAATTAACTTTTTTAACTTTTTGTTTTCTCACATTGACTGTTGAGGAAGAACTAAAGAAATACGGAAGTGACTTTTGTCAGCATATAAAAGGACCGCCTTCTTTCATCCAGTGACCCGGATCAGTAGGCGAAGTGGGACTGTCTGCGCATACATTAGGCCAAATGAGAGCCCCTGCAGTTCGAAGTCGGTGAGCCGGGCGAGATAATTCGCTCAAAAGCATTAGTCAAAATGGGAATAGGCGATATAGGAAGACACGAGACTGGTTGAGGGGCTTTAACTCATAAACGGTAAGGGCACTGAGAAACGCGGTTGCTTGAGAGCCGTGTTCCAGTTTGAGGGCAAGACAAATGGCGGCACAGATCCCCCTAAAGTCGCCCCAGGATGCATATTAACTAGAGCTCTCTATTAAAGGACTACGGAAGCGAAAATAGGCTGCAATGCTATTTGCCTCATATTGCGATGTGTACCAAAACAATCCGGAATTCGACTTAGATTTGCGTATATTAGTTGAAATGCCGCCACAATCGCGATATAAAATTCGGCCGTGGAGCACTCTGAGCCCCTGGTAAGCGTCGCCGCGCCGCCGTAGCAGACCACGGAAGTGACGCACGTTGGCTCTCCTGTTGGAGTTCCTGACTTTCATTTGGCGTTTCGGCGTACATCTAATTCCCGCTACGGGGAAGGAACGGAGACGAAGAAGCATTTACGAACCCATCTCTCATAGGATATATCGCCTTCAGACTTTCACGAGATCTCCTTATCGAACATCTTCAGGCGTTATTCAGAATTCGCCGTGTTTGTGCCGTTTACCGGGCAGCCGCACATGGACCGCGAGTGATATTTGACGTCACGCGCTCCTCAGATTTTCCCACAATGCTTGGCGCGCTCCATGGGCGATCGTGTCGGGTGGGCGGCCCAGCACGCTCGTAATCGTCAAAAATATGCCCATCCGTACAACGTAGTCGCAAAATACTAGTGGCACCATAATTTTACATAATATTTACACCTTGTTGGGTCCCTTTTTTTGGAATGGACAAATTTCGCTTCCGTTGTCCTTGAAGCGTTTAAAGGCTAGTCTACACATACGGCAACATCGGGGACGGCGAACAACAACGGCACGGCGACAAGCTGCGGTCGCTTGGCGCCGTTCTTCACACAGTCCCTTTGCCCGCCGTGGTCGCCCGCTCTCCCGAACAACACGGGTCCTTTCATTATCGTGTCTTCTTGCCTTCCTTCTCTCGCATGGCTAAATACGGCACACGCCGGCAGTTTTCATGCGCAGCGCCCATTGTTCGATGGAGGGTGGACGAGGTCACGGCACGGCAGAAGTTGACCATGTCTCAACTTCCTTTCGCCATGCCGCCGAGGTCATCACGGCGTCTCAACGGCGAGGGAACGGTGCGATTTGCCGTGCCGTCCACGATTGCCGTACGCCGTTACCGTATGTGTGAACTAGCCTAATGTTTAAACGGTTTCTTAAGAAACGCTTTTTGTAACACGTTTCACAGATTATACGTTTTCTTAAAACACGTTTAAACGTGTTCTGTTATATATACGTCCAAATTATTTAAACGTTTTCCCAGGATATGTTTAAACGTTTCGTTTGCATAAACGAAAACATTTTTCTTTGTTAGCTGGACTCTTGCCCCTTCTCTCTACCAAATTGCTTGGTCCCTGGCCCAATCCAGCCCACCAACGATCTGCGCTCGAAGCTGTTCTGACCTTTCTGGACAGAATCAAACTTCGTTCGCTTGAATTTCATTCCCCCCATCTCCACAAGATATGGGGAAGAGTATCAGCTCCAACGGTGAACCTCCCCATCCATCATCTCAAAATAAAGTTTATGTTGTTGTCCTAGGAAACGTTTAATCTTTTTCTTTCCCATAAAACGTCTCACGGTACGAATACGTGCGTAAATGTTTTCTTTTTTTTTCAGGAAACGTTCCCTTTGTTGTTCTTTTTTGCTTGCTACAAGCGATAGATTACACGTACGTCAAACACGGCCTGTTATTGTTCGTTATTTGTATACCTTACGATGAACACGAGGGTGATATTATTATAAGGAAGAAGTGAACATCAAATTTTCGTTACTTGTTTTTTTTTTCTTTCCTCCTCTAAACATTACACCTCACTTTTCTTGAAATACAATGTAGGGTATCGTTAAAGTGGCATGTTACTTTGTCTCGCTCGTTTGTGATTGTTTTACATTTAATAAAGAACAGTCACAGCGCAGGGCGCAGTTTATTCCGTTTCTTTGTGGTTAATAGAGCGTTGCCACGACCCCGTTCGCAGCGTACACCCAACTTCGCTCCGCATGCACTCATGTCAGTGGGATCACTGGCACTCCAAAAATGGAGCTTTATCTCATCCACATCGTCCGGCAGAATTACAATTCCGGGTGTTATCCTTTTCTCTATCCCAATTTGTTCATAAACACGGGTCCGCGCCTTCACCCTCAACTCGCCACTCCCGGTATTACAAGGACGGGAAGGTATGATGCCGCTTCACTGATTACGTTATAACGAAAACTCGTTCTGATTAGCCGGTCAGTGGAGTTCAGCGCTTTGCCCCTTTGGTCCCGTAAACCAGTTTCGCCAGTTCTCCCAGATAGTTGAGGATGGAAGGAGCGGCGGAATCATTACCAAGCGAGGAGAAAGTTTTTTTTTTTTTTTTTCGGAACCGCGAACAGCCGGGTAGCAGATGACAGACGAATAGTAGACAACGTTTCTCCACAGCTATCAGCGAGCGTTCTCCTTATAGCGTCAGCCTGAAGCTCTAGCCAGATCACAGACTGGTGCTTCTCTTCACCCCGGTTAGAGTGCACTAGAAGAGGGAGAGTGAGACGACCCGCTGGTTCATCCCACGCATTCCGGTGACACGCGTAGTGTGGAAAGCGTGTGGGGGCGCTGCGATAGATGTGGCTTGGGGAGTTGCCCAGCGTTCCGCATGGAAGCACGTGTTTTTCGTCGTGGCTGATACGAGAAAGTTGCTTACATGCGTGTTTCTGCGGTTGCTGTAGCCTGATGAAGGGCCTGATGTTTTCATACCTGAAAATATTTATTTCTTTACTTATTTTTGCTCAAGGCACTCCGAATGGTATTCTCACTTCATTGCCATTTATTAGGCGCACATAATGGCGGAGAATGTAATGGTCCTCGAAGTGGAGCTCGCACAGGGCGCTGTGCAAGCGGCTTGTCACGGTGCCCCTGCTTTCATCATGCCGGGGGGCAGGAATCGTCATTGTCATGCTCCTGGTTATCGCTCTGGATACTCAGGTTAGAGTTATTATAGGTAACTCTACTCAGGTGTAAGCGCCGAAAGGAAGGTCTGGCTGTTCAGTGCGCCTAAAGATGAACGACGTAAGAAGCTCTGGGAAAGGAATCCTCACCGTGACAAGCCGCTTCCATAGCGCCGTGTGAGAGCTCCACTTCGAGGACCATTACATTGTCCGCCATTATGTGCGCCTAATAAATGGCAATGAAGTGAGAGTACCACTCGGAGTGCCGTGTAAAAAAAAATAGGTTTATTAAACTTTATTAAACAGGTAAATTCATCAATCTATTAAACTAACTAATTAATTGAACTAATTAATCTAATCATATTGGTTTAATCAATTAATCTAATTAAATAGTGTAAATATATTAATTTAGTTAGTGAATTAATTAAACCCTAATTAATTTTCAACGTAAACTAAGTGTGCAAATATGTATATAAATTAACGTTGTGAGTCCGATCACTTCCTTTGTAGTGGCAGTGGTAGTGGTAGTAAGATGTAGATGTTGTGCAAAATATTGTTTAGTGTAAAATACACTACAAAGAAGCTATCTGGTGTAAACGGAATATTAAGCAGATATCGTTATATCTTACCAGAAAAACAAAAAAGTTGTGGTACAACGACTACCGGAAATATAAGTGAAATGCAGACTGTACAAAAGAGAGCCTTAAGAGAGGTTGCTTGCATCGGTACTTTACGTAATAATAACGCAAGCTTCGTAAATTTGTGTAATTTCAATAAACGAGTGTCTGCTTATTCATTTCGTAGTGAACAATGGTGTACACCTTTATGCAGAACTAGCTACGGCAAACAATTAGTACAATACACGTACACTTCAGTCTCTAGTCAACATGTTAGAGTTGAACCGGAGCTTTCATTAATGACCAAAAAGAATCTCACTAGCTTCATCCTACATATGGTCTAATCACTTTATTCTCACTGTGCATTTAAGGTTGCTACTTTGTTATTTTACGCTTATTTTACGCTTCAGCCCACCAGAAAAGCAACACCTACACAGGCAGCTGGATGCGAGGGGTCGCACCATAGGAGTGGCAGAAGAGCGACCTTCACAGTTTTCAAGCTTCGATCGGTCCAACAACGGTGCAACAATGAATAATGGTCGTTCCAGCGGACTGCAGTCATATAACCTAGCTCCTTTAGGAGCTGGGTACGGTTAGAAGGGGTGGGCAGCCGAGGAAGGCGCCTCGGAGTCCGGGCGCCTTGCCTTGGGCCACGGCCCAAGGCAAGTCGTAGCCATGTATAGAAAACGTACTTAGGAATATGCTATCACGACATGAGGAAGAGGTCGGAGGGTGCCCCTCCCCATGGCCTCGCAGGCCCCGCTCAAGAGCTGTTATAAGTTTCCAAGAAATGTTGAAAACTTACTTGCAAATTGCCTCAAACGCTCGACGTTGTACTTCACGGTCGAGTGGTACCCACCCACCAATGAGGGGCGGCAACACATTGTTCCTCGTGGGGGACGTTTGTGGGTTGCTTGAACCGGTGGAATGCGATCTTTGAACGTGATTATTGTGCAATGTTCCCAGGACTGACATATAATGGCTAACGGTGTGAGTTCTACACGGCGGTATGCATTCTAGCATGGTCCTTCTGGTCTTCGCCGTTTAAGACTGCTGTTGGGTTATATGTTTGAGGGAGTTACACTCCCAGAAAAAAGGGTGTGAAAAAGTGGTTACTTGTATAGTTACCACCTTGGTCAGCATAGCGTTTCATAAAGCGTGTAAAAGGGTGGCAAAAGCAATTATTATATATGCAAATTGCAACAAAGGTGCGTACGTCTCCTCGCTTACCGAATCAGAAGTGGTAACCTATCATTCGTGGGAGAGCGTGAGGTAGCAGGCAGAACTTTGCAACCTTTTAGGCGCAACATATGCGACAAATATTACCTCTTGAAAGGTACAACTGCTCCAGATTTTTCTCTGAGAGTGTACCATAGAGTGGAATACCTCATTGAGTATGTAATTAAAGAAGATTGAACAAATGGTATTCCGGCCCATAGGTGGCGCGCAAGCGATATTGGTACGCAGCCAATATACGTCAGTTGCCGCTTCACAATGAAACTTCAGTCATCATCAATATGCACTCACGACACAAGTGATAAGGTTCGAATAGAGCCGTGGAGCTTTCGTATATTTTTATCGCCTTATCAGTTGTTTATGAATACTGCGGGACACCCGAGGTGACCTTTACTACTGAACAGGCCATGAAACGTAGAAGCCGTTAACGATAGCGGCAAACGGTTTAACTGCAGGATAAAAAAACAGAAGGTGTTTGTGCCACCACCATCTGGTACCAGAAGCAATGCAACAGTGAGATCTTTCTCCACTGCCAAAGCTACCAGCTGCGCAGTTCACTGAGGATGGAAGGTGAAGTACGCGGACGTTTAGCAATACCTCCCATTATCGTGAAGATTACCATTCGTAATGAATGGTTCGAGGAAATCAATAACGCATTCTAGAAAAAAATAAGAAGTAGAGGTTGTTTTAGAGACCCTTGGCGGGAGGTCTGCTGCAATTCGTGTAATCATGAATGCTTAAGTAACGCCACAAATATCGTAGAAGAAGCACTGATTGTCTGCGGTGACTATATACAAATACAGCGCAATAGAAACACGACGATCTGTGGGTCAGGATTGGGACTAATAGAGACACAGATTGACACAAAGCCAACTCTTTGCTAAAAATGTGTCGTAATACGGATTAAAAACATTTCTAAGTTCGCAATGACCATGAAGGAGACAAGATTAACAAAATACAGGGGTGGGGGGGGGGGGGGTTGGAACCTCACCTCACTTTCGACGTCCTGTGCCATTGCAGCAATTGACGTACATCGGTCACCTCAAGGAGTCCTGGGCGGCGTATATGTTAAGTGCCCTTATCTGGGGGACCGATAAGCGTTATTGTTCAGTGCGCACTGGCGCGCCGTCCACGTATGCGTAGCCGACCGGTAAGGAAATGTGGACTTTAGACGAGGACGAACAGGCGAGATAGTCTCTCTGCAGGAATTCAAGTGACCATCTCTTCTATTTCCTATACTCCTCCTCGCGCACGAAAGTATTGGAGCGAAAAGGTCACTGGATGACTTTCATGGGAGGCAATTTCCGGAGGCACATTTTTCAGGTGCAGAGAGGAGGAAAACGTAAAAACGAAGTAGTTCGTTTTTTAGGCGACTGGTGAACAATTTTTACTTCAATTTCACGGAATAATTCAGTGTTTCTTTTTTTTTCAGATCAGTACAACGGACGCAATGTCGCTTAAAACCAAGGTCGTGGAATGGATTTCTAGGAAAAAGATCCATAGGGAAGAAGACCCACTGGTAGATGTTCTCTCAGTATGCATGTTTCTCCCCTATGGATCCTCTTTCTCGTTTGGATCTTTATTTCAGCGTCACGTGACCACGTTGGAACTTCATTGTGCCGTACAGTTGCAGTTCGTATTGCGACGTGACTCCTTGCGTACATTTTTCCTCCTAAAAAGCAATGTGGTACCTATCCACAGCATGGATTACATTCGCCCCTGCAGCGCATCAGCTGCGAGCTCTTCAAGCCTTCATCACATTCTTAGCTACAACAGGGCTCCTGCGTGAGCTCTCTTCTTCATCATCATTCTTCATCTTCTCCCCCTCTAGCAATAGGACTGGATGGCGCTTTGCGGCGAAACATCCCACTACATTATCATCACTTAAGCATGCATTGTTATTGTTGTTGCTTACTGTATTTCATGATTTCTTCACAATCAATATTTTTAGACTAAGGAAATAATAATAAGTAGTAATGTCTTTAATATATAAACTGCAAGGAAGATTTAAAAAAAATCAGTCGCTAATACCGCCAACGAGGCATCCGCTGGTTCCCTGTACTAATGGCAGTCCGTCAGGGCAGTCGAAGCGATACCAATCACCCGGTACTTCTCCTGGTACTTCGAGACCTTCTGGATGGAAAATGCTATCATCAAAGAGATATGGAGTAAATTCAAGAATACCGGGCCTCAAACCACGAACATGGTAGAAGGCTGAAACAAATGGCCTACTGAGTGGAATCTACAGAAGGCGCCCCAGTTTCGCAGAGCTGTTGTGGGTCGCTTTGAACCTCACAGCATGCCACTCAGAATCTGGTGCATGCTCTGTGGCTTAATCCCCTCGCCATAGGAAGACGACAATGCCCAAGCGTGCTTCGAAGGGACAGACCGTTGCTTTCTGAGGCGGACAGACAGTTAGCAACGTGTGTAGCGGAGCATGTCCCCACGTTTCCTGATGTTGTGAACCACTTGGACTCCATTATTGCTACCGGCGTGCTCCCCTCAAGTTAGGGATATTTTGAAATGACTTTGTGGCTGTCGGAATGCAATGCCAACTTACTGCAAATAAAAACGACAGACAGCTCTATTCGTGTCCGAACGGTGGTGGTTCACAACGGAGCACTTTCTTCTCTTAGGATGACGAAGTTGCACTATTATTGCAAGCACTGTTGCAAACCTCTTACGTGCGTGGCTCCAGATGTTTGCGAATCTGACAGAAGGCGTATATGTCATACGGCCTGACATTTTTTGTTATAGTTTTCAGCAACATCAGGGGAGGGGAACAGTGTTCTATATTTACTCAATAACTCGGGTGTAATTGGGTTGAGCTGAATCTGATTCAACCCACACCAGTAGACACAAACACAGAACACTCCCCCAGTGTCCCCAGTTTGGCCATGGCGGTTTGGTGTGTTGGACAGGTCGCGCCCTTCAACCGAGTGGGATTCGACGGGCGGATTCCCGGATGGCGGAAGTTATGTGATAGTTGTGACTAATTCCGATCGCCCATGTGCAGCGGTCTTCGTGGAAATATCATGTTATCTTTTCGTTCATATATGCGCGCTCTCACGCGCTTCCTCGCTTGGATACCCTTTCCCTATTGACCTTTTTTGCCGCGTGGATCTCCTTTCGGTATGGATGTCCCCTCGGCGTGAATCCTTTTTTTTTTTTTCGTTTGGATCATGCTTCCCTTTGGATCTTTTGTCATCTCTCACGTGACACCGTTGGATGCTCTTTCCCGATTGATCTTTTTTCCACAAGCGTTGTGGAATAGGGTTCCCCATTTCATTTGAATTGCATTGCTACATGATATTTACATCACCCAGCTAAAAAAAAAGACACACACAAAAAACGAAAAAAGAAACAGAGAGAAACACAAAGACCATTCGACCTTGACCGTGCACGTGAATATGCGGTGCATGCTTGCAAAGGGTACGAGGGCAGGAACTAGCGAGGTTGTTTCAATTGGATTAAATTTCTATAAGAAATTACATGAATAAATACATAACACAAATTATATAAGATGGAGGACCCTGGGGGAAGATTGGATTAAAACCAAACTACCACCGGGGCACACAGACCATTCCGATCCATTCTTGCCGAGAAATACCCAATTCCATTCCATTCCTAGGACAGCCTCCGCCATGCCATTCCAATTCCATTCTGGGCTCTGATAAACCCGGAATTATGCCCGAATTATTCCAACTCCAGTGTGGCAACCCTGCTTAAAACTGTACCGCTGATGTTCAGCACTTTAAAGGAGTACAGGAAGCAAAAAAAGAAATTGAGATTAAGTCGTCTATGATCCTTCCTTTGCTATTAATAGGCACCACATATGTAGGTCGCAAGGACGAGCTGTTACCGGTGATCCACTGGTCAAAACGTGACACGTGGCGGCGTGCTTGGGGAGGCGTGGGCGGTAGGTCTGAATGGAATGGGCCGGTCGCCAAGCTCCTCGGTGGTAAGTAGCGGCTGCAGGCGCTGCTCCTTGAATAAGGAAGTACGACGGTCCAGCTCATCTCGGAGAGTGTCCTAGGGCTTCTCTTGGTGTTGGTATAGATGATGACGTCACGGACTTCTGCCACTGCCTCAGGGGTAAGGTGGGCACAACTAACTTTGATCTTGGAACTGGGAGGTTATGTGACGACCGACGAACAGGACCTCAAATTGCGGAAACCAGAGCTGAGATCCCGATGGAGCAAACCTTAGCGATCTCCAAATTACGCTTGTCAGCCGAAACTTCAGGGTTAACCTTACAATCAGATTCAATAGCGCGATCCCTCACCTTAAAAATGTACTGAAACGCCATCACTGAATCTTAACACAGTCGGAGCGCCTTGAAGAAATTTCCCAGAACCGTCTCGCGTAGCATATCGTCGTGCAAGGAACAATATGTTGGCGCAACTACAACGTCATGCCCAACTCGTTTTACTCATCACATATTCGATATTACAAATAATAATAATAATAAAAACCTAATCTTCCTTTGTCGTGTCATTTCAATCAAGCCGGCCACTCATTCAAGGACATTAGCATGTACATCTTACAATTTGGTTTCCACTCAGACCGCAACAGACAACGGGCTTGAATCATTCCTAATACACAAATTCAGGTCCACGATAAACGAGGACCCCGGCATATAATCTACAGTTCGCAGCCTTAGCTCATAGACCAAGTCCCCCGACACTCTTTCGTTCTTTCTTCCGTCTCTCTTTTTACCATTTCAGGTTTATCAGACGACCAGGGAGGACTCTGCTGGAAGACAGCCAACGCCCCTGCAAGTGTTCAATGGACGGAATGCTCCTGGAACATCAACAACGCAGCTCCAAGTGTACTGTTCCCGTCGCCCCTTGCACCTTTCTCTTGAACATACCTTGTTTCCAAGTGTAGTCCTGTTGAAGGCAGTGCCGACTGCTGAAACGTTGACCTCTAACTGTAACTGTAAATCTATTTCTAGCGCTTCCCATTTAATGGCTTAATGTAATAAAGGTAGCAATTGCTTTTGATCTTCCATAAGGCTTCCCAACAGTCTATACTATACGTATACGTTGTGGGACCCTTTTCCCACGTCTCGAAACCATGCTCGCTCGCCTGGCTAGCCCGGCGAAAAGGAATGGAACGGATTACCGCGACAAGCAATGTATGTTTATTTTACCTTGATAGCAACCGCCTTCCGCTCCAGTTCTCCGAACGCTCACACACCCCATGCGGCCCAATGAAGGAACGTCCCACACCAGTCAATGCGTCAATGAGGAAAAGGTTTATTGCATACCTTCGTTCAGAATGCCCCACGAGACTGCCAGACAACGCAGCTGTTCCTGACGAGCTCGATGCTCCGCTTTTGATCCGATTTTTCCCTCGCCTCCCGCAATGCTATCAGCATATCACAGCAAGAAACGCCCCCTCGGGGCGCGCAACACAAGTTGTGGTTCCCCCAACGTATACGTCTTCTACTATATGTATGTATATATAGAAGTTGCAAAAACGACGCGGAAACAGATTTTAGGGAAGTTGCAAACACTAGTTTATTACGCAGGGAGACGTTGAAAAGTAAAATGGGCGAGGGGTCGACGTTTCGACACTGCCACTGTCGAAACGTCTTTTTACCTCAACCCCTTTTAATCTTTTAAACATCTTTTTACCTCAACCTATATATATATATATAGAGAGAGAGAGAGAGAGAGAGAGAGAGAGAGAGAGAGAGAGACTACAAGTAATGAGGAGACTTGGGAGGCCGTATAAGGGTTAAAAACGGTTGCTACTTTTATTACATTAATAATTGAGGGGGTACTGGAAATATATTTATCGTTAGGGGTCGACGTTTCGGCAGTCAGCGCTGCCATCAACGGGTTGAAGGCAGCGCTGACTGCCGAAACGTCGACCCCTAAATATGAATCTACTTCCAGTACCCCCTTAATTATTAATGTAATAAAAGTAGCAACCGTTTTTAACCCTTACACGGCCTCCCAAGTCCCTTCATTACTTGTGGTCTACTTTCTTCGCGTCCATCTGTACCCAGTTATTCATATATATATATATATATATATATATATATAGGACATGATGATGATTGATGATGATTGGAGTTTAATGGCGCATTGACAACAAAGATCATAATGCGCCACAAACTGAGGTATGATTGAGACAGTGGTGATGTTATGGTTATTTAAGAGTAAACATGATGACTAATAAAAGATGAGCGTATACGTGTAAAACATTACTCTGCGACTACAAAAGGCTAATAATGCCAACGTCTCTCAGGAAATCAAAGACGCTTGTAAAAGGGACGAGAGCCTCCTCACCAAGCAATAGGGCTGGGTGAAGAGGTAAGAAGTATTTATAAAATTCCTTGAAGTGATATTTGCGATGGATTTCATGATGTGTGCATGTGATGAGTATGTGTACAACAGAGAGGAGCTGACCACAGTGCGCACACTCCGGTGGTTCCTCTCCCCGAAGTAAGAACCCGTGTGTAAGGTAAGTATGACCTATACGTAACCTCGCTCGTAAAGTGCACAACAGGCGGTTTTCCAGACGGTCTCCTGTATCCTGAATTTGAGGTTTAATTAAGTGGAGCTTGTTATTTGTTTGTGTATTCCAAAATGCTTGCCACATTCTGTGCAGTGATTTCTTGAGTGTCAATCTCATGTCTTGCACGGACATATCAAAGGGTGTGATGTCATTTTGGAGAGCAGCTGCAGCTGCTTGATCTGCCAACTCATTTCCTTTGATGCCTACATGGCTGGGCACCCAGCATAGCATGAGAGCGTAGCCCTTCGTTCTTATCAGACTGGCTAAAGATCTCGCTCGCTGCACAAGAAAGTTTTTTGTAACGTGCTGATTACAGATTGCATTAATGGAGCTCAAGGAGTCTGTATATATAACAGAAGACTTTATGGAATCTTGAAGGATGTAGTTGAGCGCCAAGATAATGGCGTAAACCTCGGCAGTAAAAATTGATGCAAATGTTTTTATACGATGAGACCTTGTGTGCGTGCCACAAACCATAGCACAACTCACTCCTGCACTAGACTTGGACCCATCTGTGTAAATCTCAGTATGGTTATATCAAAGCTGTCTTTCAAGTGTGCAAACTCTTCTTGAAGTACTGATGAAGCAGTATCTTGTTTCTTGTATTTTGCCAAGGAGGTGTCATACCTTGGAGGTGCTTCCCAGGGTGGGATCTTTCTGCTGCCCTCTACAACTTGTACGTCACAGGACGAGAAACCCTGGCAATCAAACTCTGATGCAATTCGTAAAGAATGGAGGGACAACAGAGGGCTTGTTAATAAACAGCTGTTTAAAGCGTGTATGATATATAGGACAAGTATAAGTAAGTATATATAGTTCAATATATCAGACGGCTACGAAGTTGAATAAAAGTGAAATAATAAGACTTTGACTACAGATTACAGGAACGTTAACAAAAGCTAATTTATTTAAATGGGCAATTTAACAAATAGATTAAAAAAAGAATGGTCGACGTTTCGACAGTGGCACTGTCTTCGTCAGGACAAAAGAGGTACAAGGGTTGCATATTGCTTAAATAGGTTTCCTGGGTGACGTCACAATCGGTGCAAGTATGCCACGTGGCAGTTGTCTGAGTCATATTCTGGAACATTCCGCAAGGTCAAGTCGGGGTGGTGATGTCATCTTTCTTGGGGAGACAGCTCAGGATGAGCTGTACTGAGGCCATAGCTGAAAAGAAAAAAAAAAGGAAAATAAAAGAAAAAAAAGGAAAGTATATCCCATCTAGACGACCAGATTCCTGTTGAAAGTACACCGGGATCTTCGTTATTGAATGATTGGAATTTGTAAATGAGGTAAGACTGGCGTTGTTCCCTGCCTCTATCGGAGCTAAAGTTTGATTGAAGAATAAAAAGGGCGACGTCATTTATTGAATGACCAGCCTGGTTGAAATGACGAGATACATATATATATATATATAAAGAGGGGGGAAAGCCATCAAAAAAATAAGTAAATGATGCTAGACGTGTTTGAAATTCAAACTTACAGATTAAAATGGCTTCTATGGCTGCACGTACAGAAACAGATACTCATTGAACGATGCGACAGCACCAGAAGACACGTGTTTCGCCGTGTTTGCGGCTCGTCGGCCTTGGGTAGCTGCGCATCGTTCGGGATTGGCAAACCAGGGGTCACTCAGCGAGCGATATACACCTGGGAGGGTGACTGAGCACTCCTCAATGCCACAGTGCTAGCCAGTGCATTATAAAGAGGGGGGGAAAGCCATTAAAAAAATAAGTAAATGATGCTAGACGTGTTTGAAATTCAAACTTACAGATTAAAATGGCTTCTATGGCTGCACGTAGAGAAACAGATACTCATTGAACGATGCGAACAATGCGATTGAACGATATATATATATATATATATATATACGCTACAAAACGGATATTGGAACGACCAGATCGTTGCACATAGATAGGAAAAAAAGACACCACAGACTGAGGAGGGGGGGGGAATTATTTATCAAACTGGCATTAAAACGAGGGCTCTGGGGAGTTTCCCAGACCCTTAGTTTTATTGTCATACTGCCGGCGACTTGAGATATGTGACTGGGGGGGGGGGGGGGGGGTCTCTCGCTGTGGTTGTCCCGCGACTTTTAACTTGTCCCTGCACTCTTAAAAAAAAGGTGTAATTTAACTCCCTTTTTTGCCACATATATAACACCCTTTTGGAGAGTACAATTACGCTCAAAAGGGTGTCTCCTCACTCCCTCAAGGGAGTAGCATAACACCTTTCTCCCTACTGGAGAGTAATATTACTTCCCGGCAGGGAGAAGGTGTTATGCTACTCCCTTGAGGGAGTGAGGAGACACCCTTTTGAGCGTAATTGTACTCTCCAAAAGGGTGTTATATATGTGGCAAGGAAAGGAGTTAAAGTACACCCTTTTTTTAAGAGTGTGGGGATAAACGTAGCTCTTCTTAACCACCATGTTTGTCACTTCCTAGAAAGTGCGTTTTTCACCTGAGAACTGAAAGAAAATGTACGGGAGTTGCCGGGCTCTTCCAGTCGCTTCTGAAAATCGTCGGCTCCCGCCGATACACAAGCGCGCGCAAGAGCCAGACGACTTCCGATAACATCACGAACTTTCCAGCAGGGCCACGTGGCCGTTCTTATTGTTGCTAACGTAGATCGCGGCATGCTCTGCAATCTTTATCAATTTAATTCGGTTATTTATTAACCTTGACGTGTTTTGTCGGGTAAATAGGCAGTATTCCATTTTCAACAAAGAGCAATTCGAACGGTACAGGGGAGGGGGAGGGATTTCTAAGTGGGAAACGCAGCATTGGCGCCGTCTTATCAATCAGACGTTTGCTGGCACAGAGCGTTTATCATGCCCTGTCCTTGCCAGTGTCTCAAGAAGCAAAATGCACTGAAAGTCGGGTGTAATAGGGGTGGACAGGTAGGTGAATGGCCTTGAACAGACACATGAAACTAAGGAACATCGATATGACACATACCGTCCACCCCTATTGCACTCGACTTTCACTACATTGTGCTGCTTGGGATTGGAGGTACGCTTGAGTGTGTGTGTGTGTGGGGGGGGGGGGGACGTAACCACGCCATAGGGAGTCGTGATATCTACGGGTACATAGCGACGAAGATATGTTGCCATGATTCATCGCGGTGTTGTGATAACTACTAGAAGCCTGCAGTTCGTCACAAACCCCGAGCGTGCAACATGGCGAAATAAACATGCTTAAAGGTAAGACACCTACTTTACATCGCATCATCATTCTTTTTTCTCAATTGCCTCTTTCTTTGGTGTTTGGAAATGGTCTGTATTCGTGCATTGTGTGTTGCTCGCGTTTTGAGATACGAAAGGGAATGTGTGGGCTGCATTTAAACGCCTGTGCTGCATCTTGCAGTATCGGTGCGTTTTCGCTACGTTCCAGAACGGGAGAGCAGTGATCCCCCAAAATTTGAATCGGCAACGGAAAAAGTAGTCCTGCTACAAATACCGCACTCCCCCCCCCCCCTTCTCCGTTACCGCTACCCTCTGCCCTCCAAACGTGCAAGACTTGGCGCGCGCGCACGCAAGCGCGCACGCACAAACAAACAAAAACGAATAAAACTGCGATGCTGAGTATATTTTCTTTATTCTGAGTATATTTCTTATTTTCTATTCTTGGTGTTCCTGTTAGTAGCGTGGTGTGCGGTCTTCAAAGAAACAGTGAGCACGAAAATCAACGATGAAAAATGAAGTCACTGCAAAAATTATCCAGTTGCAGGATTCGAACCCACATCTTCTGAATTAAGGGCTCTTACTAATTGAGCTAAGCTAATACTTCTTCTTTTTTTTTTCGCAGCTTTTTATTGAGCCACGTAGACACATACACAAAACACAATTCAATACAGAATACAGATATAAGAATGGTTGTTGATGGCGTTCATTTTACAGATGAAGAATAATTATCTACAACTATACAAGTACTACTGGGGCATGTCGAGGAAGACAGGGGTCCACTCCTAGGCGAGTTTATTGACCCCTGGGCCGACTTTTTTCGCGATATTTTCCCGCGCGTGACAAGTAGCGCTCGAGTGGAGGGATGCTCGAGCGCATACCGGTGGGGGGCGCGTGGCCGGATGACTGAGCGTGCGCTTACCCTCACACATTTTTCAGCCTGGGCAGACTTCTTTCGCCATTTTCGCCGCTACAAGTGGTGTGCAGTAGGCAGTCTTCATGCAAGCATAGACATGCAAAGGATAGCCATACACAAATTTACAAATCATTTACTTGTATGATGTAATGGTACTGAAGAGGTATCACACATCAAACACAATATTTTCTTATGAATTGTAATCTTACACACAAGTTTTTTTAAATGAATCATAATTAAAATGGGGTAGCACACTTAATCAAAGATGATATGCTTAATCAACACGATTAACAATCAAAATTATAAGTTTTATTACAAAAAGTCTGACATACCCATATGTGAGTACCATCATTACAATAGTGGAGTTTGAATTACAAGTTTTGATAATGGAAGCAACTTCAAGCACAATAGGGAAGCTAAGCTGAATATTCCAACATGGGACAAACAACCGTAACGACATAATGACGATGAAGCGATTAAGACCCCATATTTCTATAAAGTGATCGGTAGTCGGCACTTTGGTGGAGGGCTGTGCATTCGTTTACCAGCGCACATTTTTCAACTGGGTCGACTTTTAACTTAACTTAACTGTATTTATGTTCAGGTTCCCTAAAACAACCACTAGGGTATTCAAAGGGGTCTAGGGTCTTCTTCACTAGGGACTTAGCTCGCGAATTTTTTCCCCAACGCGCGGCGGGATTGCGCGCGGGTGAGGGGTTGTCCGAGCACATACCAGCGGGTCGGAGGGCTGTGCGTGCCGTTATCGTTGTGCATTTTTCACCCAGGGCCGACTTCCTTCGCATTTTTTTTTTTGGCACGCGGGCAGCTTACATGAAAGTGCGGACATGCACCCCGGCAACCTTGCCAAGCGATAGTGCCGTCACATCTCAGCCGACTTCATTCGCAATTTTTCAGCCTGAGCCGACTTCACACATTTGTTTTTTTCGTTACAACAGCCGTATGGTAGGCAGTTTACATGCAAGTAGGGAAATGCACATTGGCAACCCAATCAAGCGACGTTGCCATCGCACCTGCGCAGACTTCATTCACATATTCCCCGATTGGCCCGACTTCATTGGTATTTTTTTTCGCGCTACAACCGCTACGCGGTGGACGGTTTACATGCAAGTATAGACATGCACGCTGCCAACACAGCCAGGCAATGCTACAATCACACCTAGGCGAACTTCACTGGCATTTTTTTTTTCTTGCAACAGCTGTGCGGCGGGCAGTTTCCACGCAGGTATAGATACGCAATGAACAACCACACACACAAGTACAAAATGAAGTGTATTTATTAAAGCCAGATAGGGGCAAAATTTATCTTGTGACTCTGTGTGAAGGAGAAAAATCCAGCCAATAACATGAAGCAGAAGAAACACAATACAATACACATAATAAAGAATATACTTTCTTATTACAGATATGATGCAATAGCATTGAAAAGGTATCGCACATCGCACACAATGCTTTGTATTAACGGTCATACACGAAAGTTTTCAACGAATCGGAATAAAAAGGAGGAGCATATTTATATTATCATTACAGCATAATCTTAATCAACACGATTACAATCAAATTACAAATTTTATTATAAAATGTCTGAGACGCGAGCATCATCACTGGAAGATATGTTGAGTATTCTAACACGACACAATGAATCAGTTTCTTGTGAAATGATAGCGCACATGCAAGGAAATAATGAGAAACACGATCAACAGGTAGAACTAATACAGAGCCAAACCCGTGCATCATCCAACACGTAAACAGAAGAGACATGCAGGAAAATAATTGAAAAGCAATCTATCAAAACTAGTAATATTACAAATTTCATACTGTGACAAGCACAGAGTTAACGCTGAAGAACAGCGAAACACTCTAAACGGCGCATCGTCCAACGTGTAAACAGCAGATACCAGATGTAAGTAATTTCAAGCACAATAAGGAAGCTAAGTTGAATATTCCAACACGACACAAATTTAATTAATCAGTTTCTTATGCAAGGAAAGAATGAGAGACACGATCAGCATCTAAGAGAGAGCCAAACCCATGCATCATCCAACACGTAAACATCAGATACATACTGGAATATAACAGCGAAACAGTCTATCAAAACAAGAAACATTACAAATTTAATAATTTGAAAGATAAACCTTCTATCGTGTGAACTATCGTAAGATCACCTTTGCGAGCTAATCTAGTCGAACAATATACAATTTTCATTAAACAGTCACTATAAACCTTGACGGATATGTCGAACAACAGTACAACCAAGCCAGGTATCGTTTGTTACTCGAGTCTGGTGTTACGCTCTCTCTCCTTTTCTCTCTCTATACAGCCCAAAGGAAAGAAGCCGCACGTCCTTAGTGACTTTAAGGGGGTGAGGGACTCACTCCGTTTCACATTCTTTCCTCCAAATGGGGATATTTTTAGGGCCGGTCAAGTTTGTACAGAGGCGAAATTTTTTTATTGATCAACTATCGCAATAGATGTTCGCATTATTCTATTCTCAAGAACACCATAAGGATTCTACCAAACAAACAGTAGTAAGTAAAAATCTAAGAACAGACTTCAATATCAGTGCAAACTGGCTTTAGACAAACATTGCCAAGTCAGCGTGAAATATTACGCTATCATAAGCGGAACCAATGCTCAATCAAAACGAGAAACACTGCAAATTTAATGTATATCACATTATTGTATTAACTTGCAACAAAAAGTTCTACGTAGATGAACCACTCAGAAACAAATAAAACACAATCTATTTCAGGCAGTCATTTGCTAATTAATCTAGAGACCAACAGACAAAACTATCATGCATACATTATTCCCAACTAAAAAAATGTCAGTCGAGTGAACATATGAAACCAAGAGGGATAGTCAAGTTTATTAAGTGATAGAAACAATACTCATAGGAAAAACGAGAAAACAAATTAATTACATCATTTTGCAACAATAATTTAATAATAATAACTTGCAATAACTTTGCAACAATAATTTCTACACGCAAAAGCCACAGACAAACAACACATATGAATTGAAAATTAATCTAAACGTTTTCTAGAGAGGAAGTCAACGGACACAACTCAGAAATGCCTTCCCAACTCGTAGAATATTTTTTATTAATATCAATCGAGTGATCATCTGAAACAAAGTCAAAGCAGTAATTAATCCAGGAAAACATTTTCTGAACGAGCAGCGCGAATACACAACAGAAACCTGCCTTTTTCATCCAGAACCCACTAGTGGATTCGAAAAAAAAAAAAAAAAACGTGATAGAGGGAAGCTGCTAACCATACAGTTCCCATACACTTTCGTCAAGGTTCCGCCCTCAGGGAGTATGGGAATTTCCCCGGGGCCTTTGTACACAATGTAGTTGAAAGCCTTAAACTCCCTCCCACACACCCAAGTCAACACAGGGAGGGACAGACTAGTGTGGCCTTTGTACATAGCAGAGACAATGGACACATGATTTTTCTTACACATCGCACCTTTTTGTAAATGATTTTCCATAATTCTCACAGTGGGATATTAATCATATTCTAAACCTGATAACATAATCAATTTTTGATCAATAAATTGAGCACAGATTTGACTTAATTAAGTATAGAAGCACACTAGAAAACATAACAAACAAGGATGTTTCAGCGAACGGATGTTGTACTCGCTACCATAGGTCAAGGGAGGACATGATAAAAAGCTGCTTCGAAAAAGAAGAACTGCGAAATGACTCTATTATCACAGTATTTCAATTCGTCCTAGACATGGTCGCATTCGGGGATGTGGTATACATTACGGAATTGAAGGTGCAAGAACTTGTATGCCGAATGTACAATAGTTATAAATATTAAAAATATTGCAATATTATAAAATGTTGCACGTCAACATCGGAAGTGACACTGATTTTGTTGTTTGACTAAAAAACGTGTGTGTATGATTAGAATTAATAAAAAAATATTGTGTTTCATGTGTGAATATCGCGAAAAAGTTGGACCAGGGGTCAATAATCGTGCCCAAGAGTAGACCCCATTCTCACTCGACATGCCTCAGTACTTATACACGTGTCCCTTTAGAGGCTTCAAAAGTACAGATGAACTATAAAATAATAATAATACCTTTATTAATGTGCCCAAGAACAGCCGAAGCCTTGGTATTGGCGCACGCAGACAATGCATTATTTACAAATACATACACTACGTTTGACTTACAAACATGTGTTTTACGTGCAGCCAAAGAGCTCTTGCTATTTTTTTTTCTAGTATACTTCACTGGGTTTGCACTGGGTTCTCAGTGATGATTTAGCTCACCCTGACGGGAGGAATCACGTGTTACGTGACCTTCTGACGCCATCCATTCAAAAGTTGCCTGCCTCGCAGGGCTGATGAGACCTAAGAAGGCCCAAACAGCTGTCCAGTACTGGCATGGCGACGTTTGAGTTACAAACATACGCCATATGTGCAGCCAAAGAGCTCCTGCTAATTTTTTCCCCCTTATACATTTGACTGACTTTGCACTGGGCTTTCAGTGGTGTCTTATGACACCCTGACGGGAGGCATTACGTGCCACGTGAGCTTTTGACGTCATCCACTCAAACGTTGCCTGCCTGCGTACTGCTGATGAGGCCCAGGAAGGCCGAAACAGCTGTCCAGTACTGGCATGGCGACGTTTGACTTACAAACACAAGCTATACGTGCGGCCAAAGAGCTCCTGCTAACTTTTTTCCCCCTTATACATTTGACTGGCTTTGCACTGGGCTTTCAGTGGTGTCTTATGACACCCTCACGGGAGGCATCACGTGCCACGTGACCTTCTGACGTCATCCGCTCAAACGTCGCCTGCCTGCGTACTGCTGATGAGGCCCATGAAGCAGAAACAGCTGTCCAGTACTGGCATGGCGACGTTCAACTTACAAACATATATATATATATATATATATATATATAGTTGAAATAAATGGGAGACAGAAGACGAAAGTAGGGGAAGTAACAAAAAAGGGGTTTATTAAAACTTAAAAATCATAAAAGTTAGGGAGGATGTCTACGTTACGGCGGAAGCTCCGCCTTCTTGAATGACGAATGACGAGGTCGGTTGAAAGAATGACGTGGTCGGTTGGGGGAAATTCCCCCAACCGACCACGTCATTCTCAAGCCCCTTATCAGCCTCGTGGCCACATTTAGCTCTTTTGTCCCGAAGAAGGCGGAGCTTCCGCCGTAACGTAGACATCCTCCCTAACTTTTATGATTTTTAAGTTTTAATAAACCCCTTTTTTGTTACTTCCCCTACTTTCGCCTTCTGTCTCCCATTTATTTCAACTATAATTACGTAGCCGTCCGATCCAACTCCAACTGTCAAGATATATATATATATATACATATATGACTCGGTCGTTCTACTGCTCAACAGTAAAACCGTGCGTGCAGAGAGAATGCTACTGCGGTGCTACAATTTCGTGTTTTATGGCCGACACCATGTTCCTTTATATAGTTACATAGGGAGCAAAAGAATTACATAAGAACTAAGATGTGGTGCGAGGTACAGTGTATAGAAAGCACCATACTTAGCTAAATGACAATTTAGTTTGAACAATCTACCATCGGCTATGTTCCGTGACAAAATGTTCCCAGCTTCCTGTACACAGCAACTCGATCATCTAGGCAGAAAAGAAAGAGTGAAGAGAAAGAAACCATCAAGGAGGCGAGCTCTCGGACGCAGTAACCGCTCTTTATTTTGTTTTTCGACCCGTCTGTCGTCATCCAACGAACGTAAGACATGCGGTCACGTGCTTCGCAGCATTCTGATACCTCTCGCTTGCAGGGATCATCGGCTAGGCAGACGTGACGGTCGGAAAGGTCGCGTGGTTTAGTTACAAAGAACTGCGGATGCTAGTAAACAGTCAGTGGGACAAACCAACGTAGTGCTGATCCAAATATATTCACTCGAAAAATAGTCAACCACACGTACACCGTCCTTGACACGGGACATGTTGGACTAGTTCAACGAGAACCCGCTTGGTTTTGCAGCGAGCCCAGCGGAGTCCTGCGGAGCCCAGGAGCTTGGCTTCAAAACAGGGCACCGCGCATTCCATGTATTGGATATGGCGGTAAGCACACCAGTCCTAGCCCAGCATAATCGCATAGCCACATACCGCAATCCGCCACTTGCGAAAAAAAAAAAAAAAACGGCGCATGTGCATGTCCCACTCCCCCTCGTGCTCCCCGCCAGGTTTCGAACTGGCTGGAAAACAAACACCATTTTGCCGCTGCTGAAGCCTTGCCGGTGAATTGCGTCTCTTATGGCTGTACGAATTATTGTGTGCAGGGCAAGAACTGACGTTCTTTTTTTTTGCGAAAAAACCCGAAACGTGGGTTCGTGCTGTGAAAAGACAGGTAACATTGCGACACATGTCAGCATTTCCAACTGTCCAGGGAAGATAAACGAATCTGCCCAAAAGTTTTCGCAAGCTTCCCAACACAAGACTAGCACTCGATGCGACTGAAGTCAGAATCCAGAGGCCATCCTTACGAAGTCCACAGAGACAAACTTTTTCGGATTCTAAACATTACAACACCCCAGGAGGCTTTCTCGGCTTTGGGTGGGTCCGTATCTGATGTGGACATAGTGCAGAGTAGAGGATTGTTAGATCGGTTCGAAGCTTCTGATGTCATAATGGTAGATGAGAGATTCAATGTTCCGCGTCTTCCCCAAGTGTACAATCCACCATTCAAAGTGGGAGGTGACGCTCTAATCTCCAAAAGCAGTGTTCAAAGTACAAGAGAAGTTGCCAGTGCATGAGTGCATGTCGAACGTGTGAACCGACTTGTGCGTATCACTCAGATGCGTTCTTTTGTTTCGTTTGTTGGAGTAGCATGCCGACCTTGATCTGGCAGATCTTTTCATCTAATAAATGTATATTCGCCCCCCCCCCCCCCCCCGCACCCCTCTCGAACTGTGAACGAATTTCACATTATTGCTCCGGCGTTTCGCATCAGCTTGGTGGACAGGGACGGGTCTAGGATTTTTCCGAGGGAGGTGCACTACAGACAAGTGCCAGGTGCATGCTGGGATACGTCCATTGAACCCTGTGTTCAAGTCTGGAATTGAGGGGGAGCTCCGGATCCCTTGACCTCCTCCCCATATATCCGCGCCTGATGGCGGGCATTGCTGAGCGGGATATTTCATGTATGCTGCTTTGTAATTCTTAAATGCCCTTAACAAACTAGGCCGAACACGACGCAGCGAAGGTAATAAACAATTGTGCACGTATTATCGTATTATCATAATGTAATGGTAAATCAATGAAGTGACCTTATGATGAAGAGAGTACTAAAACTGACTGAGTTGTGAGAACAGCATCTGGGAAAATGTTGGTTGCACTATATGCATTTACCTTACATTCACTATATGCGCTACAATTTACAATATATACATTCTTTTTGTACTTCACGACTGGAGCCTCCTTAGACGGATTTTCAGCTCACTGATACTGTCTACGATATTGTACCCATTTATATACTTTTCGTATGGGATATAATTCCCCAAGGTTCCCAGGCAGCGGGTGCCTTTGGTGATAACTCCAAGAACAGAATCGCGACCCCGTCCTCGTCGATCATGGACGGAAAATCTCACTTTTCTCGATCAGACCGACAAACACACAAAGAAACAGTCAGACAGACGGCAAGGAACAACCGGAACCAGTGCAATATTTTAAGAGCGTTCTAACTGAACACTCTCGAATGAAGGGCGCCCTACACTTCCAATCGCGTCCAGCAGACAGCGCCAGTTTCTCAGAAAGTGGCGGTTTATAAATGTGAAGTACGATCACGGTCATCACGGTGAACAATGCCATCTTGCACCTGTAAGTGATGAAAAATGACAAACAGCAAAACGGCAAATTACGAGCGTGCTTTTTATGCACATTTTCCCTGAAATTCAGTTTAACGCCGATAGAGTTTCCCGTTTCCGACACCAAAGAACCGAAGCAACAAGGCTGGGCCATTGATTTCTATGCATAAATGCTGGATCTGGAGGCAACCGGCCGCCACCTTACTGTACCCAAAACACTCCTCGCAGCGATCATGGCAACTTCTTGCAATTACGGTCATACAAGGATACAACAACAACCACAACAATACTTGCAAGGATACAGGGCCTAAATTTCTACAGGTGAGTCATCGAGGTATCGAGGTATAAATAGGCATCCATTCTGTACATTTATTTTACAATCATGAAGTGTTTTTTTTTCTTCTTTTCATTTTTTTTTTGGGGGGGGGGGTCCAAAACCAGCACTGATTGAAAGGGCCGTTCCTTCCGATGTTCAATCGAACCAGCCCATATGACCCAAAGGTCGTGCTCGCCTCTCCCCCCTCAGTTTTGCTTCCAAAAAAATATCATGGTCTCCTTACTGCAAATAAAGATATCTTCCCGAGTTTCACTGGACCATGTTGAACTACTGCCAATTTAGGCGGGGCCAAAGTTCGTGTGAATCGCGAAAACCATGCCACGAATACATCTAACTAGTGACCAGGGTTTTGCGTCTCGGGTAGACCTTTGTGACATAGAATGAAAGAGTGTGGCCCTAACATTCTCCCAATGTCAAGTTCTTCATTCGTGTTTCATTTTCGGCAAGCGAAACAAGGCTGCATTTTGGCGGTATTTCATACAACTTTGCTCCCTAGCCAGCCTCAGGGTACTTATTGCTAAGAGCACTCTTCGCACAATCTGGAAGGGACAAAAAAAATTCAGCGTGTTCTTTGCCTTCCATACTTCAAAATCACATGTTTTGAAGGCCGACCACATAATACTTTTTGCCCCATGTAACTCCAAATGCCGTACTTTTGGTAAAGTTGGGAATTTTCAACGCGGTTTTTGAGAACGAAGCGTTCGGTCAAGAAAAAATCGAACGGATGGAGATGACACATCAATGCCCATAGTAACGCATATAAAAAATAGAGAAGGTACTTTTTGATTAGGGCGAGAAAATATATATATATATATATATTGTTTTTTTTTGTCCCACCCACTCTTCAGATACTACGCTACGCTGGGGCGCGCGCGGCTGGGGCGCGAGGCTTGATTCCGCGAACAACGTTTTTTTTTTTTCCTTTTTTCGTGTGGTTAAGTTATCCTATCCGTTATGGGGAACCAGAGCATACATTATATGTACAGCTAAATCACACCTATGCAACTACAGCGTACTAGCGCGAGACATTCATGTGGTGCTTGGTAGTCTATCCACACCGAACAGCTGGCTGTTGAATCTCCACCCAAGCAGGCTGAAATTATAAAACAGTTTATTTTGCAATTCATACAGCCTAGATATTGTATTTTCGCGATTGTAACAGTTTGAAGTAAGAACAAAAAGGCACCCACATAACTGAATGCACAACAGTTTCATTATTATTTCATATTTTCTTTTCAAACGTTAAAAAGCAAAGACGACCATTGGTAGAGTATCTCATTAAAAGTGACCAGTACAATTTTCTCTGCACGGCGAAAAGGACTTGAACGCTGCTGCAATGAAGTTTCCGTGCGCGCCACGCACTTTCATACCGCAGGCCTTCATTTTGCACGCGCGCGTTTGGTGATAGTTACTCGTGAGCATTTCTCACATTATTCACCGCCACGCTGTGCGCGTTTTGCCTTCACTTACTTAAATGTAGCAGCACGCTAAGTGAAAGCTCTAGACAACCATAGCGAAGAAACACAACGACTCTCCTAGGGTGTTGAGGAGATTCAAAAGTGCCTCCTACCATTCCCACTTCAGCCATTGTTCAACACGACGACTTCAGCAAGAAACTTGGAGCACGAACAACGTCTGTGGTCACCCGGCATGCATCAGATGTGAGAGAGACGATCATAGATAAATCAGCTGACCGCGGATGAGCTCTCCTAAGCCGATTTCAAGGCCATGTGTTAAAGGTTTCGTGTATGTGAGGAATTGGAAACTCAAGAAACGTGCGCAGAACCCGCGCAGTGCCCACAAACATCGCTTACCATAGATCCTTCAAAAAGTTAAAGCATATGTGTCACATGAGATTTTTAAAGGTATTCATTGTATATAATACCTTGTATTAAATGTTGTAGATCTCTCTCACCTCTTCAGTATAGACTCTCAGCAATTAAAACTTGTCAGGGAGATGTGATCATTGTTTCAGTTAATAGGCATGCACGTATACATGTATGCTATAAGAAGAAAACGATTTCTTGATAAGGCAAATTTCCTGTCTACTGATGTTGTTTGCATCTACTGTTGATCACATTCATGCCGCTCTAGGTTTATCTCCGGCCCTTTGGAACTCTCTCAAGTGGCCTTTGCTTCAGGAGGAGCGCCCTCGAGCATGTCAATTAGTTGCAAAAATATTGACGTATTTAAGAATATTACACTGCTTGAGTGATTTCAGTTCAGGTAAGTTGCAGTGGTAGTGAACATTTCACGGTGTCGAAGGCGCGGTTCCTTCAGGATATACGAATGTCTTCGAGCACGTGAGTACGCAAGGAGGACACTCAATTTGGCACAACCGGGCCTGCAAGTTATCAGAACAAAGAAACAAATAAAAATGTGCTGCACTTCGAAAGGAGATAAGCCTTGTGTCTCAAGGAGGCGTTACCACTGTCTAAGTAATTTATTTGGTTAAGGTTACATCAATACCTAGATTAACTGGCCAAACGAGCGTGATCTAATTGCGTGAAGTAATTATTTGTGCTGCTTCGGTGTGTCCATATCTGCGAGGCATTACTCCAAAGCCTCCGCTGCCGCTCACTAAAAGACTAAAATTTCTACGGCAATGCTTGATATAAATCACACTGAACGTATCTACAACAACGGCTGTGATTCTACGGGACGACTTCTTTCTACCATGCGTTTATGCATGGTAGAAAGAAGCATGGGACATTAGACACTGTTGTTGTTAAACTCACATCACTTCTTATTGAAATATCGGCAGTCAAATGTGGTGTAGCACAAACTCCAGCTCTGCAGCAGTGAAGGAATACAAAACATAACGTAATTAAACGGACTGTGAAGCGAAGAATAACCCCCATATTTCTGCCCATTACCGTGCACAACATCACTGTTCGATAGAAGCATTACTTCTCAGTTCGGCATATTTTTACGCATAAATATTTTGAAGATTGCCGGAACATGGACGGTGCTGCCAACGAACAGCAAAAAAAGAGCAACTTGGGTCCAGGGTCCAAGGCTCACAGGGATTGGTCAACTCCTAGAACGTGAGTTAATCTTGTAGAGAACAAAGTTAGCGCACATTATCTTACAGCTAAACGCCATTTTAAAAATGAAGCTCGCTTCCATATTTTCTGCCTTAATAATAAATTCAGCTACTTCGCCGCTACGAGCTACGATCCGCCGCGCCATCTGCAAGGCTGTCTGTGTTATCGCGTTTATTATCTACGTCGTGGGGGGTGATGTTGGTCGCGCGAATCAGAAAATGGAAGTAAATGACGTGTCTGTGGCTGCTATGTCACATGTTCGTGAAGTGCGGTAGGGTTCTGTGGCTGCCACGGGGAAACATCCCATGTCATCATCACTTCTTTATTTATTGTTGGTGTTGTCGAGTCACCTACATATGCCTTGCGCTGTTTTGGTGTTCGTGGATGCAAAATCGCCCTCGTACATCTTCGACGACGGGCGTTTTCTACCACAAGATTCCATATGAGAGTGTGCGAAAACGAATGTGGTTCGAAGCACTCAGATACAGCGGTAGTATCGTCTGTGCTGAAACCATATTGCTGCCGGTGAGTACGAAGATGCCGTAGAAGGCGAATTGCGAAGACGTCTGCAGCAAACTGCAAACAACTGTTCAGTACCCAGTGATTTTGCTTCACCGAGGTGACGAGTTCAACACAATGAATTAGGTATGTACAGGTGTCACACACATATAAATTATAATATAGCCACGACGTAATCCATTTACCTTGTGTTATCCTACTTGTCCCCTACTGTACATCGTCAATATCAGCTAATTTAATTTTAGGGGCCTTCCATGCAGTGTTGAAGTGTCGCCAGAGTGCTTCGTGTGTGTGTGTGTGGTCCACATTGTCACTGTGTTTGAAGCCCCACTACTGGAAGTGTTCAAAATGTGTCGCAGCTACAGTGAGCCATGCAAAGTTACCACATCATATTGGTCCTAAATTTGCACAGTTCCTCTATCTCGGACGCAACGGTCATTTCTCTTTATTGTCTTCCCGATCCTACCTTCTCTGAGATAAATATGGTTCTCCATGTGTTTCTACTCATGCTTTCAGTTTCTTGTTCTGTTGAATAAATCTTCATTTGAGAGTTTCCAGCAATCACGCTGTCTACTGTGTTTGCCCCTGATCTATATTGATGTGGTATAAAGTAATAGCACATAAACATGCAAACAACCTACCAACAACAAGAAAACAACCTTGCCTTGCCTTGTCAGCATGCCAAATATTTTTGTTGTGAAAGAGTTGTAGGTAGTCCTAATTTTGGATGGAAACTACACTATGTGGTAATATATTCACATATCTTAAATTTTATTCGCCGGAGATATGCTGTTTTTGTTCAACTTTCATTGTGCATCTTTTTTGTCCCACTTAGCACACTTGAAGAAAAGTTCTAAACTTCATATCTTAATCAAGGTGAAAGGTCATTGTTGGATCTGTCTGCAGCATTATTGTTCCTGTACTCTTTTAATCAACATACAATACAAAAGTGCAGAAATGGTAAAATATAACATGGTTATTAATTTTAAAAGTGAAAGACAAATCTGTTTATACTCCGTTTGTTTATTTTGTTGCAGGTTTTACAACTCGATCAAGTATGTCAAAACGTCGGAGGGCAGAAAGCCCTACTCTGTCTCATAAATCCTTTGACAATAAAAAAGAAAAACATATATTTTGAGTTATGACAAAAATGTTGCTTCTGCTCTGATATTATATTTCAAATAAATGTCACGATGCGTTTGTTGTGTACATTGAAGCCAGTTTCAATTTGCAGGGCTGCAAAACGTACTTTACAAAAGTACATTTCAATTACAGTAATAGAGGACTTACGTAATATATTATTTAGTCATTTTGGAGTACTGTTGCTCGCAGCAATGCTGCATGGTAAACCGTGAACCCAAATCAAGGGCTTCTAATACTTTAAGTCAGCCATCAAGTCTTTCTTTTCAAATGTTAGCTGTTGACATGACAATGAATAATCCCAATATCGGTTCAAACATTAATTGGCATTTGGACACCTGGTCAAACCTGGTCAATAAGAGGCATATTCAAAGGTCATGAACAGAGTTCAGCTGAACGACACTGATGAAAATTGTCTTATTTATTCCGCATACAGGGTGTCCCACCGAAAAAGGGCCAGGGGTTAAAGAAAAAGCGGAGTGCTCTACACAAATGGAACCAACTGTACGTGCTTGGCAATTCTGTGGTCCATCCAGAAATATTTTTATCGCCCTCCTTATCAATTAATCAGCGGTAATTAATTTTCTAACTTTTTAATTATCGGTTTTAGCTCTCAGATGTCAATCAGGAAGTTGTAGTACACGTTGAAAAAGACGCAACTGAAGTGGTTCGAGCTTGCTATGACTTGTGGTTTCGTTTTTTCCCGGGTTTAAAAATTGGTTTCAGAAACCGCGCGCATCACAGAGCGCTGCCCATAATTCGGCGCCCGCGCGCGACGATTGCAGTGCACTCTGATAGGCGTGCCGTGAAGCAGGTGAAATATCTTCCTCTCGTGTGACGTGGCCCAAGGATGGTCTCCAAGCGCTATTCTCAAGGTCAATGTACGCCGGAGGGCGCTGGAATCGTCACGCGCGGGTGCCGGATTGTAGGCAGCGATTTGCGGTCCGTCCGGTATCTGAAACCAACTTTTAAACCCGGGAAAAACAAGCAAACAAGCCGAAACCACAAGTCATAGCGACCTCGAACCACCTTAGTTGTGTCTTTTTCGACATGTACTACAACTTCCTCATTGACATCTGCGAGCTAAAACCGATAATTAAAAAGCTAGAAAATTAATTACCGCTAATTAATTGACAAAGGGCGATAAAAATATTTCTGGATAGACCACACAACTGCAAAGCACGTACAGTTGGTTCCATGTGTGTAGAGAACTCTGTTTTTTCTTTAGCCCCTGGCCCTTTTTCGGTGGGACACCCTGTATATACAAGACATGAGCGTAATCTACAAATACAGGTATGCCCCCAGGTTACTTAACTCTTCAGGAACAAAAAAATAATTATAATATGCTGTGACTGCAAAGAAAAAGCAATGAGAAAAGCTTGCAGCAAGCAAGAAATGAATATTTGCTGACACCAATATGCGCATTTCTACATGTGTGCACACGGATGGTGAAAGCATCCCTGATAGAATGAACGACGCAGGCAGGACGAATGCTTTCTATTGTACTTTCTCAGAGCATCCCATATCCTTATGAATAGCCTACAAGTGACATAAAGGAATTTCCTGCAGAAATGAGGGTTTTCCGTCCAGTTTGTCGTTAAGGTAGCGCGTAAAAACAAAACGGCGCTGCCGCGTACGTTCCCATGCCCTTCGGTTTCTCGGATGTATGTAAAAAAGACTTGCGGGACTTCGGTGTGAAGGCACAGTATTTCGAAATATTTATTAGTTGTAATGCAACTGCCTATCTGCTTTTCACACGCATTCTCTACCTCTCGGCATCAAAAGCCCTGGCCCTAGTATCCATTGGTTTACACTTCCCAAATGAACACCTGAACGACGAAAAAACAGTGCTTACACAAGTGCTTCTTCCTCATACATGTAAATTTCACAAACCAGTCCGTGTTCACGGCACCGTCAGCTACTGGTGAGGACGAAGGTGACACCGGTAAATCTCTGGACGAGGAATGTTCTGCTTCACTTTACAGCACGCTATCGCACGAACAGAAGTCCTGTGCAAGCGATAGTTCTCGGATGCGGAATTTAGGGCCCTCATGTTGAAGGCATTCTCGACGTAGTAAGTGGTCACAAATGCCCACTGCCAATTCGATTAGAGAAAAGCTATGCCGATTTCAGCGGAGTTCTTTGATATTTGAACTTTTCAAGGTTCAAGCTTTTCGTTGAACATAATGTTTCGACAGGTTTATATTCACTTTTCGGTCCCTTTAAGAATCGAACCGCAGACACCCGTGAGACACTGTTTGTATACATCAGTGTACTGGCACATTACAAAATTATGTGATGGCTGCTAGCGAGCTTACCCTCTCATATTTTTCATCCAGGGCCGACTTTTTTCACCATTTTTCCATCTGTGGCGACTTCGTTCGCAATTTTTTTCCCGGTACAACAGGTGTGCAGTAGGCGGTTTACATGCAAGCAAACACATACAGAGGATAGCCATACAGAAAGTACAAGTGAGAATATATTTATTAAAGTGAATAGTGTAGGAAATATTGTTGTGACTCTACGTGAAGGTGAACATTAAGGTGAATGTTATACTTATTACAGGTATGAGGCAATAGCATTGAAGGGGTATCACATATCATACACATTTTTTATTAATGGTAATAATATAAGTTTTCAATAGTACAGAACTAAATGGGCTAGCACGTTTGATCAAAGAAGGTATTTTTAATCAATATGGTTGCAATCAAAATTACAAGTTTTATTATAAAAAGTCTAACATTATTATACGTGAGCACATTAATGGAGTTTTAATTACAAAGTTCTCACAGGAGGGGGGGGGATGTACGTAACTTCAAGCACAACGGCTAATATCCCAATATGCCACAATTAATCACATTCTTATGAAGGTATCGGCGGAGTTGGCGGAAAGCCTTCGTTTGCAGTCGCCCATTTTTCAACCTGGGTCGACTTCTCTAGCGATATTTTTTTCCCAGGGCGCGGTGGGTGGTGCGCGGGTGAGGGATTGTCCGGGTGCTTACCAACGGGCCGAAGGGCTGGGCGTGCCCTTATTGTTGTGCATTTTTTTACCCTGGGCCGACTTCTCTAGCGATTTTTCCGCCTGGGTCGACTTCATTTATAAGATTTTACCACAACCGTGTGGTAGTCGGTTTACATGCAAGTAGGGACATGCGCACTGGAACTCTACCAAGCGACCATGCCATTACACCTGGGCCGACTTTATTAACGATTTTTCCCGCCTGGGCCGACTTCCTTCACAATTTGTTCAGGTGGTGCGTGACTGATTTACATACAAGTAGGGGCATGTACACTGACAATAAATGGGCCGTCTTGATTCGTAATTTTTCCCGCTACTACAGTTACGCCGTGGTCGGTTTTACATAAAAGTGGGAACATGCACACGGACAACCCCACCAAGCGTTCCTGCCATCACACTTGGGCCGACTTCATTCGCGATTTTCACCCTCGGTCGGCTTCATTCGTATTTTTTTCCCGCTACAACAGCTGCGCTGTAGGCGGTTTACACGCAAGTATAGTGATACAAAGGATACCCATACAGAGAATTACTGGATGAAATATATTAAAGCCAATAATGGCGGGAATTATGTTGTGACTCTGCGTGAAGAAGAAAAACCGAACTAAAACATGAAACGGAAGAAACACAATACACATAATAAAGAATATGGGAAGCTAAGTTGGAAGAAAAGCTCAACCGAAAAAGAAAGCAAAAGAAATACAAAAGACATAATAAAGAATATGGGAAACTGTGTTGAATAATCCAACACGACACAATTAATCAACTTCTTATGACGTGAATAGCACACATGCAAGGAAATAACGAGAAACACGATCATCAGCTAAGAGAGAACAAAACTCATCACGTAAACAAAAGATACATACAGGAAAATAATTGAGAAAACAATCTATCAAAACAGTAAACATGCACTGACTTAACACTGAATAGCAGAAGAAGAGTCTAAACGGCACATCTTCCAACGTGTAAACAACAGACACGTGCAGGGAAATAATATCGAAACAAGCTACCAAACAAGAAACATTACAAATTTAATAAATTGAGATGGAAGTAATCTGTCTTTTGAACTATAAAATCATCCTTGCGACCTAGTCTAGTCGAACAATATACAATTTTCGCCCTACTGAGGCACTATAAACATTACCTTGACAGATGTATCCAACACACAGTACAGCCAAGCTTTACACATTACAGCCAATCTTTGCTACTTGAGCCTGGTGGTGGTCGCTCTCTCCCTCTATACATCCCAAAGTGAAGAAACCGAACGTCCTTTGTCGATCTATGGGGTGGGGAACACTCTGTCTCTCTTTCACATTACTTCCTCTAAATGGAAATGTTCTTAGGACTGATTAAGTTTGCACAGAGGCAATTTTTTTATTGATCAACTATCGCAGATAGATGTTATTATTATGTCATTATTCGATTCTCAAGAACATAGAATAACATAATAGAATAGAATATACATATTACCTAACAGAAGAACTACACACGTAATATGAAATTACTATGAAATGAAATTTACTGAAATGAAATTGAAATGAAAATTGCACATAAAACATGAAATTAAAACTGTTTTCATGTTACGTGTGTGATTCCCTCTTCGCGGGCTCCTTGACAGTGTTTCTCCTTTTCCCCCCTTTTCGACGTAATAGAAGAACATAAGAATTCTATCAAAAACAACAAGTAGCAAGCAAAAAATCTAGGAATAGACGTCAATATCAGCGCAAACTGGTTTTAGACAAACATTATCTAAGCAAGCAAGACATATCATCTGCGGAAACAATACTCAATCAAAACATTGCATTTAATGTATTTCGGATCAGACATAACTATCATGCATACATTATTCTCAACTCGCAAAATATCTATCGAGTGAACATCTGAAGCAAAGAGCGAAAGTTAAGTGTATTCAGTGATAAAAACAATACTAATTCAAAACGTGAAACAAATTTAATTACATCATTTTTACGATAACTTTGAAACAGTAATTTATCCACGAAACAGACAACTATTTTCTACAACAGACAACTGTTCTACATTGAAGAGATGGACATATTTTGTACTCGTTACCATAAGTCATGGGAAGATATGATAAAAAACTGCTTCGAAAAAGAAGAGCAGCGAAATGATCCTGTTATCACAGCATTTCAATACTTCTTAGATATGGTCGTATTCTGAGATATGCTACAAATTTCGGAATTGAAGGTGCAAGAACTTGTATGCCACATCTACAATAGTTATAAAAATATTTGTCTGGCATCCTCGGAAGGGCCATTGGAGTTGATGGTGGAGTTTTTGAGGTTTGCTAGTGAAGAATTGAAATACACTAGACCAGATGTGATTGTAATCATTGTGTAAACTTGCACTTTGTTGCGATGAACTTGCACAGTCTCTTATTGATGTTTCCTTTCATTGTATGAAGATTCTTGAATGGCGTGCATGGGAGTATTAGATGAAAATCGTCCGGTGGTCCACCGCAATTGATATGTTCGTTGAGTTTCAATAAGTGATGATACATCAGACCTTGTACGACAATATTCAACTTCTGTTCATTCGACGTCATTGCAAGAATTGGGAGAAGAAAATAATTGTGTGACGCTCTAGTGGAATACATCACGTGATAAGATCTTTTATGCACTTTCCGTTTCAACCGTTAGGTGCAATTTCAACAAATCCGTAATGAATCGCGCGATATGGACTGCTTGTATATGATAATTTGATCAGATTGCTTTCTTTATTAATGCAATGCTCAGTGCAATGATTACAATTACATCTGTTCTAGCGTATTTCAATTCTTTATTAGCAAACCTCAAAAACTCCACCATCAATCCCAGTGCTCCTTCCGATGTTGACCTGCAAATATTTTTATAACTATTGTAGATTTGTCATACAAGTTCTTGCACCTGCAATTCCGTCATTTGCACCATATCTCCGAATACGACCATATCTAACACGTATTGAAATGCTGTGATAATAGAATCATTTCGCTGCTCTTCTTTTTCGAAGCAGTTTTTTATCATATCTTCCTATGACTTATGGTAACGAGTACAAAATCTGTCCATCTCTTCAATGTACAGCAATTGTCTGTTCTGTTTTCTATTTTGTTTATACACTTATAAATCATGTCGTTGCTCATTTTATTTATTAAAAATTTGTTATGTTATCAGGCTTAGAATGTTATTAATATCCACCTGCCTTGAGAATTATGAATATCAATTTACAAAAAGATGTGATGAGTAAGAAGAAGAGTAAGCAGCTTCCCTCTCTCACTTTAATTTTTTCGAATCCACTAGTGGGTTCTGGATTTAAAAGACAGGTTTCTGTTATGTATTCGCGCTGCTTGTTTTGAAAATGTTTCCCTGAATTAATTACTGCTTTGACTTTGTTTCAGACGATCACTCGGTTGATCTTAATAAAAATATTCTACGAGTTGGTAAGGCATTTCTGAGTTGTATCCGTTGACTTCCTCTCTAGAAAACTTTTACAATAATTTGCATTTGATATTGGTTGTTTGTTTGTAGCCTCTGCGTGTAGAAATTACTGTTGCAAAGTTATCATAAAAATGATGTAATTAAATTTGTTTCTCGTTTCGAATTAGTATTGTTTCTATCACTGAATAAACTTGACGTTCTCTCTTTGCTTCAGATGTTCACTCGATTGATATTTTGCGAGTTGAGAATAATGTATGCATGATAGTTGTGCCTGATCTGAAATACATTACATGCAATGCGTCTCGTTTTGATTGAATATTGTTTCCGCAGATGATATTTCTCGCTTGCTTAGATAATGTTTGTCTAAAACCAGTTTGCACTGATATTGACCTGTATTGCTAGATTTTTTGTTTGCTACTGTTGGTTTTGATTGAATTCTTATGGTGTTCTTGAGAATCGAATAATGCAAACATTTATTTGCGATAGTGGATCAATAAAAAACCTCGCCTCTGTGCAACGTTGGCCAGTCCTAAGAATATATATTCGTAGGAAAGAACGTGAAAGAGAGAGAGAGTTCCGCGCCCCATAGATTGTCAAAGTACGTTCGGTTTCTCCGCTTTGGGCTGTACAGAGGGAGAGGGTGATCCCCAACAGGTTCAAGTAGCAAAGATTGGCGGTAGTGTCTGTGTTGGATGCCTCTGTCCAGGTAATGATTATAGTGCCTGAGTAGGGAGAAAATTGTATGTTGTTCGACTGGATTAGGTCGCAAGGATGATTTTATGATAGTTCAAAAGATAGGTTACTTCCATTTCAATTTATTAAATTTGTAATGTTTCTTGTTTGATAGTTTGTTTCGATATTATTTTCCTGCATGTGTCTGTTGTTTACACGTTGGCAGATGCGCCGTTTAGACTGTTTCTCTGCTATTCAGTGTTAAATGTACTCTAAAGCAGCACCAATCAAATGTCATTTAGTGTGGCTATTCGATAGTCCAAGCCACCAGGTCAAAAACTGCGCAAGTTTCATTTCAATAGACGGCGCAATTAATTAGAAAATTACAATTAAAGATTACGGGCAACACTGTACTAGGTATTCGAAATGAATCCGTACTCCTGACACATACGGCGGCCACCACATTATATGCGTATAACACTGGGACCGACATAACAATCCACCACAATCCACCATAAAATCCGCCCCTGCAATCCACACAACGATCCACATCTGAGGATAAACGGATAAGCGAACTGAAATGAAATGCTGAGCCGTTGAAAAAAATGCGTCAGACGTTCAAGAAGCCAGACAGCGTCGGGACTTGTTTGTTCACAGAGGTTCACAGAGAGTTTGTTCGTTCGAAAGAGGCCGCGAACAGAAGGAGCGCGCAGGCGCAGCAGAGAAGTAGGGAGAGCCTCCATCGAACAGCGGCCAGCGCTGGGTTACTTCGCAAAAACAGGGGTTAACAGGTTAAACTGTTAACAGGGGTTTCAGAATGCATAGGTAAACAGGAAAACTAATAATATGGTTACTAAAATATCGAAGTTCCGATGTAATACTGTGTAATACCAATTTTCAGTGTTGCCCGCTGTACAGGAGGTTGTTTGACACCAGGCGTCGCACCGCTCAACTACGCCGCATCTTTCATGGCAAATTAAAAATATTTATAGCGCGTTATCGGTCGTATGGTTCCGGATATGGTATTTAGAAGCAATAAAGTATCTAGTCACATCACCGGCATATCATGCTTGTCTACTGCTTTACAGTACCTTTAAGTCCGTGCATGTTTATAGTTTTGATAGATTTTTTTTCAATTATTTTTCTGTATGTATCTCTTGTTTTCGTGATGAGTTGGGTCTTTATTAGCCGATGATCATGTTTCTCGTTATTTCCTTGCATGTGTGCTACTCACGTCATAAGAAATTGGTTAATTGTGTCGTGTTGGAATATTCAACTTAGCTTCCCATATTCTTTATTATGTGTATTGGGTTTCTTCTGTTTTTTTTTTAGTTTTTCTCTTGACTTAGCTTCCCATATTCTTTACTATGTGTATTGTGTTTCTTCCGTTTCAAGTTCTTTTTGGGGGGATTTCCTACTTCACGCATGCAGGTGTGCTATTCACATCATCAGAAACTGATGAATTGTGTCGTATTGGAATATTCAACTTACCCTCCCATATTTTTTATTATGTGTACTGTATTTCTTCTGCTTTCTTTTTTGGTTGACCTTTTCTCCAGACTTAGCTTCCCATACTCTTTATTATGTGTATTGCGTTTCTTCCGTTTCATGTGGTGGTTGGGTTTTCCTGCTTCACACAGAGTCACAACATAATTCCTGCCATTATTGTCTTTAATATATTTCATCTTGTACTTTTCTCTATGGCTATCCTCTGCATAAGTATACTTGCATGTGAAATCGCACACCCCAGCTAAACTATTGTGCTTGAATGTATGTACATCCTGTCAGAACTTTGTAATTAAAACTGCACTATGGCGATTAATTTTAGACTTTTTATAATAATTGTAATCATATTGATTGCCATGATATCGATTAAAAATATGTTCTTTGATTAAATGTGCTATCGCATTTAGTTGTGCTAAATTGAAAACTTGCGTGATTACCATTAATAAAAAAATGTGTATGATGTGTGATACCCCTTCAATGCTATTGCATCATACCTCTAATAAGTACAGTCGACCCGCGTTCACCCGGACGGCTCCTTTTCCTGTGAAAATGTCCGGGTAGCGGGGGAACCGGATAAGTGAAACACGAAAACCCAGAGTGATCCTAAAATGATATATTTATTGACCATTACACAGAAAATTATCCATTGTCATATGTTTCATTCTAACAATTGTTTCTTGCAAACCTTTGCTAATGGCATTAACTTGGGAAATATTGTTGTATTGCTCGAAAAATACTAGAGCTGTCCTCTGTGCCGCCAGTGCATTTCCTACCGTCACAGCTGGTGCATCCCCACTTTCATCGTTAGGTTCTTCTTGAACACTATCGGAAGCGGCGGCACTGACGATGTCGTCACCTGTGATTGCAGCGCAGGGGTCCTCGTTGCGGACCTTCTTAGTCTGAAATGACCAGACTGCTCAGCGGATTACTTCCGTGTAACGCTCAAAGTCGGAGAGGGAGAAAATTCTTTAATTCTTTGTAGCAACACCCCCTTTGTCTCAGTAAAAAGGAGGCCACGACCACGGTACTCCACCTCGCTTGACTAGGTGTGGGTCAAGTGTCTTTCCTGGACAACGACCGGATGAATGAAGCCGATTGTTGGGGATTATTCACTTCTGTTCCCTAGAATAATTCTCGTCCGAGTCAGGACGCTGAAGTCCGGATAAACGAGGGCGAAATACATGGGGAGAAATCCGTTCCCAGGCTTTTTTTGTTCGGATAGTACAGGATCCCGATAAATGAGGTCCGGATAAACGCTGGTCGACTGTATAACATTTGTTACGTGTATCGTATTGTGTTTCTTCTTCTCCAGTTATTCTTTTTTGTTCTTGCTGGGTTTTTCACCTTCACATAGTCACAACATGCTTTCCTACACTATTGACTTCTATAAATACAGCGTGTTCAAAATTAAGCTTTCACTAGCAGTTTATAAATTGGCGAACAAAAGGAAAACTGGTGCTATTTTTCTCTTCCTTGAGTAAGGAACAGGTGCTACATAAGTAGCAGCACCTGTTTCTTACAGAAGTAGCGTAAAGTTATCATCTGGTTGCCTGTCATTGCTGTGTTTGCGTACCGCTCGTGACAGCTTAACTTTGAACACCCTGTATATTTTCACTTGTACTTTCGTGTATGTGTATCCTTTAAATGTCTATTTTTGCATGTAAACTGCCTACTGCACACCTGTTGTATCTGAAAAAAAAGTGGTTGAAGTCGACCCAGGCGGAAAAATGGGGAAAGAAGTCGGCCCACGCTGAAAAATGTGAGAGGGTACCAGCTCACGCAGCCCTCCCCCAGTCGGTAGGCGCGCAGACAACCTTCCACCCGAGCGCCGCCCGCTGGCGCGTGAAAAAATACGCGAAAAGTCGGCCCAGGTGCAGGGGAGCATAGAAAGTAGTGAACCCCGACCTCCTACGACCAGACACAGTACAACTTCTGTGGCCTCCTACTGCTTTCTATGGTCACCCCACCAACATGGCGGCCGGCGTGCGTGCCTGTCTCCGACGAGCTCCTCTAGCGCGCGATCCAGCCTTATACATAGAGATCAGTGGATAGGGCGGGCAGATTTACCGGTGTGGCCTTCGGGTTCTCAGGAGGAAACACCGATAAGGCGGGTCGCTTTCCAAGACAACACGTTGGGCCATTGGTTGATAAAAGGAGTCATCCACTTTTAACATTCACGCCTTTTTCGATTGTGCACCAATGACAGAAGATATCTAATCTCTTCTAAGAGGTCTAAGGGAAGAGAAGTGGTCGACGCCGATTACTTTGACGTGCATAAGGCACCATGAACGGTTAAAGTGTTCGCGGACTGCTTTGTGGAGTTTGCAGGAGGTGTCGGTACTTTGGTCGGTATGTCGCTTTCACAAATATATTGCATAAATCAGTCGCGGCGTTCAACGCAGTATATGGCATTATAGCTTGTGCATCGCAATGCGTGGTTAACAGAGTTGCTGTAATTCTTCGCAGTGCATTTGATGGAGTTCGCGTGTTGAGCGTGCTTGCATGTTTTGCCGCGCAGGAGGTTACAGGGGCGATACCGTGGTGTCGATAATTCCGATTGAGTGAGTTGAATGCTGTGACATGAACTTAATAGTGTTGCACTCCATTACTAGCTGTGTTTAATAGATCGAAGAACTTGAAATTCCTCTTTCCCGTGTTCCCATATTATAGGTATATCACAGATGTATGGAAGGTACACGTAGTGAGTTTCTGTGCGAGGGCGGTAAGAACTTTGCTTTCTAGGGACCACATGAAGACATTTGCGTACGTATTCGCCATTGAACTCGAATTAGCTCTGTTTAATGACCAAGTCAATTCGAGCCACGATCGCTTCCATGTGTTTTGCTCGTGTTTGTTATGGAAAGGGTACTGCACAGAGCCATGATTCTGCCGTTGTGTGGGATATTAGCATACAGAGATGTTGCATCTAGCATGGCGAGTATTGTTTCATTATCAAATGTGCGCGTATTGTTTAAATCTCTGATTATTCTGGGGATGTGTGGTGCGCCTTATACATGCGATGTCACTTTAATCGGAGTGTCATTTAAATAGTCATCGATGAATTTCTGCTAGTCTGTTGTTATTAGAAAAATACGCCTGCCTAGCACATCAGCCGTTTAGAATAAGTTGGCGTGTACCTTGCGGATTTTTTGGAAGCACAGGCTGCGGCACTAAAGTGTGTCACATTTCCGTTACTTCATAAGTGGAGAAGATAAAGTCCAACTCGCCTGACATTTTCTTTAGCAGTCCTTGCCGACGTCGTCAGTTCGCACACACAGGAGATAAACATTGTTCGAACTCTTGACCCCATGCATTGTTTCGGTCCGAAACAATGCATGGGGTGCGAAGTGGGGTGCATGGGGTGCGAACGAAGTGCCTCCGAAACTTTCGGAGGCGCTTCGTTATGGAAGCGCGTTTCACAACGAGTTTCGCCACATCACACACAGGTGGCGCAAGGCGCCAAGCGAAACCGAAACTCTTTGAGCAAGAGGGAGGTAGTCTTCAAGCTGTGCAACGGTTTCGCTTGGCGTATTGCGCCGTCTTCTGTTCTTACGAATGACGGCAATATGGCGCACTTGAGCGCGGCACCCTGGAGATAGAAACGACCTGGCCGATGTTTGATGGAGTAAGGTATTTGAGGTCATCGCGTGTAATGACCTTTCGGTTGAGGAGATACTGCGTGGTATGCATTATAAGGTCAGTGTACTCCCTTTTGGATCGTGGCCCAGTTTAACATAGCGTAATGCTGCGTACAGTTGAGTGGCCTATGAGCCTCAGAAATGTACCTATCTCTGGGCGAGACGACGATACTCCTACCCTTATCTGCAGGCTTAATAATGATATACTCTGTCAGCTAGAGCTTTCATGATGTAACGCTGTGTTCTTGGTGACGTCGTGACGAGGCGAAGCTAGAGAAACACGAAGGATGTCGTTGTTTACTTGCTTAATGTGCAGGTCTAGTGCGGGAATTCGGCCATGATTTAGTCTCCAAATAGACCGTAGTCGGAGGAAGTTCGTATTTTCTTCCTTTGTGTCTGTATAAGGAATTCTCAAAGGTGTGTGGTCCCGCAAGGTCTGATATGTCCTTGTGAATTTCGTATTCGTTAACAAAATTGAGTGTAGGGAGAATGTTAGCCCCATAGAAAGGACCCGTAGTTCGTCGCTGGATAGTGAGCCTGATATATCAGAACGGTGCCAGTGTCAGCGTTCTCACGGGGTGCTCAGTCGTGGTATGAAGTACTGTGATTGTGGTACTGGATGGTTAATCGCCTTCTGCGCGTGTACTGCATTGGTGAGTTTGGTACTTGTGTCGTTGTTGGACTTAGGTTCTCAGGCTTTTATTGTTCATTGCCGGCTAGATCCCGGTTGCGCTGTTGCGCGTGGAGTCCGAGAGTGTTTGCCTCCGCGTCTGGGAGATTGATGCCGCCTATGTGGTCTTGGATTAAAGCGAGTTGCGCGTGGCAGTGTTGCGTTTGATATTTCTATACTCTGAGAAAAGAAGGAGTGAAATAAGCTCCTTTTCAGGGGTAAAATGCCCAAACACCCACACTGCAAGCAATCACTCCCTTTCAGGAGTGAAAGCAACGCCTACACTCTTACCTGAGTTACTTCTATTGTTACTTTTAGACCGTTGTTACGTGTATTTAGATGTAACATCGGCTCAAAGGAAGAGGTAACACAGGAAATTGCGAATTTTAGAAGCAAATTGGGTTTCGAAGAGCTGGGGCAGAGGTAACCTGTGGGGAAACCCCTGTCTTCTCCTGGTTACTTGTACGTGTTACTTCTAGTGGGAGTCCGTTACTTCTACGTCGTAATGCGTTCGCAAACAATCACAGACGCTTTTGATCACTTTTGGTCGCTCATCTGGCAACACTTTACAGTATCACACGAGAAGGGACACTACATCGCGTCCTCGTGTTTTGTCGGTTGCATCTTTTGAAATGTGACGCCTCTGTGGCTGACAAGTTCAATCACGGTCGTGGTTGTAGATGTGTTGTGAACTGCTTCCAAATGACGTTTACAAACAAGCACTTCTGGGGAGTGCCGAGAGGCAGATGCAAAGAGTGCGAGGACTGCAAGAAATACATAGTCACAATACATAGAGTCCGGCAGTCGTCATCTAAAATATGAATACTGTGCGCACAGCCCGGTTTCACATAACAGGATACGTGAAATAGGTAAGTGCGTGTTTCATCATGATCGTTCTAAGTAGATTCGCTGTTGGTTCCTGTCTTATGGTAAGTCATACATGATGTGCTGTCTGCGCATATGTAAGCTGTTGGTCGCAGTGTCAACGCTCGGCCTTAGCGCATTCTGCTTTCTCTTGCAGCTTTGCTCTCTACATCGACTTTACTTTGTATCTCTCCGTGTCGCCTTCTTGTCCCAGCATCTTTCATACGCTGAAAGGTATACGGTACCTAGAGAGACATTTTGACATTGGGTTTTGTGTAATGACATTTAACTACGAGCAAATTGTTTCCATTCAGCGTTGAAGAAGAGTGATAATTGCTATAGTCTGTGTGTCGTAGTAATTACAACAAAAAGAAACTGGATTTTTGGTAGTACATTGTACATTGTATTTAGTTCTCTTATCATAGGGTTATACTTTTCATTTCGTTTTTTTTTTTTTCTGACGGACTTAATCGATTTTGGTGTATGGGCTAATTGCTAAAAAACTAAAGCCTAGTCGACTCACTAATGAAACCATGCGCGATATGGAATTCCTCATGAATAGGCAACTGATTGACCACTACAGTAATTTTATGATTGCGTTTCTTTATGCCCAGGTGTGTGCGTGTGTGGGCGATTAGTATTTTCTTTACTTCTTGATACGGCTTGATTTTGACTTGTTCAGGGTCGTGTTGTCAATAACAGGTTATTTCGTCGTCTTACTGGTGGTTGATGAATTGACTCAGTCATTTTCTGGCTGATTGCCTTCCTAAATTTCACTGACTTCGTGGTGAATGAGTCGACTGATGGGTCGGAATGGTTGCCCACATTGATGCCTAAATTGGTTGTTATCAGTGGTTTGCTAGTACAACTGACCACTAGATAGCATCTCGCGAATTATACCAATGAAGAAAGTCAAGACAATCAATCAGTCAATAACACCGACTAGTCAGTAAACTGTTAAAAAATAAGAAATGGATCACATCTGCTACTGAATTACATTCAGATGAATTTATCTACCAGGCAACCTAAATCCCCATGCCGATGAGTCAGGCAGTGGAGGAGCGGGTGGGCTGTGTGTAATTAATATCTCAAGGGCCTGCAAACTAATGTCGACTGATTTCCCTCACGTGGTGAAGGACATGTTCAGAACGTGAACTTGCAGCCACAGGAGGAAACAGGGCATAGCTGTGACGTTTTCCATGGTGTTTATTTTCTTACATATAACGACCTGCCATCCACAAAATATTTTGCCATCTGTGTTTGTTGGAAGTTAACGTTTCAGTACTCTCTTTTTTGTGTGTGCATGTATCGCTGGCCTCACAGTTATGCTGCATTACGCCTTGCCTTGAGGAAGTTCCATGTGAACTCCATACTGTGGCTGGTTTCATCACTGCCGCTACATGTACAAATATGGAAGCTCGTGAATTGGAAAATCCCCCGTTTCCGGCAAACGACGCTACGATACCGAACATCGAGTCTTCCAACATATCAGGTATCTACATTTTTTGCATTCATTACTCGTGCTTGCACAAGTGTAATTAAGATCTGCTTTTGCTATTAATGATGTACCCAAACAACCTGAGACCGATAAATAAGGAGTGCCCATTCCATTTTAGATATTTATGGTGGTGAAAGCGGCACCGTCCCCACAGCAACAAGCAAGAATGAGGACAAGGTCCGTACGCATGCATGCCGCCCCTGCAATTTTACAACACAATATTTCACGCGATTCTGTGAACACATCAAATCCCCTTTGGAGCTGTGTTCATTCTACATAGCCTCACATATGCCACTACAAGATACGAAGGCAGAAAAAATAGGCGATGTCAAGTTGCCGGTGGTGAGTAAATCAAAGAGTGATATTAAACGGTAGGGACAACTTATTTATTTACACATGGTAAACAAGACTTTCGTGCACGAGACTGCACTTCTTCAGGTTGCAAAAATATAAACATGGTACAGGCACATATATACAGTTGAAGGGGGAGTTCTGGCATGAGAGGGTAACAGGTTGATGGAAAGGATGCAAACACAGATAAAAATCAAAAGAACATAAATACAAAAGCAGGGGTATCAGAAGCGAAACATAACGCGAGCCGAAGGGCTTATACACAGGAAACGAGAACACTTGTTGGTGACGTTCGAGGAATTAAGGATAAAAAAAGGGGGGGGGTATGGCGACGGAATGAGGACACAGGTGCGGAGTACAAAGGTGACCAGTGGACCGTGAGAAAGTGAAGACGGAGGTTGTCTCAGGAGAGAGACAAACGAAGAAAATGTGGAAATTGGAGAGTTTTGTGTGTGTGTTTATCATTATCTTTTTTTAAAATTATATTTAGGGGTCCAATAATTGTAGTGGGCCTGCGTGGATGTTCAAACCATGAGGCTTCAGAGACTGGAGTTTTGCAATTAAAAAGGATTCGCGATTTTTGCGCTTCATATCACTGTTATAACCCGATTCAAGGATAACGATTTTGAGGTCTGTACCTAAAGCGTGTCCAGGAAGGTTAAAATGTATAGAAACGGGTGTAGGATGGTTATTACCAATATCGGATTTATGGCCGTAAAACCTTTCCCTCATGGTGTTCGAGGTTTCTCCAATATACTGAATACAACATTTAGTGCACATAATGAGGTAACATACGTTAAAAGAGTTGCAGTGCAATCCCTGTCGGATTTCGAAAATAAAAGAGTTTGAGGTGCTCGAGATAAATGTACATGGGCTAATGAAATGACATGTTTGGCAGCGTTTGTTACCGCAAGGGGAACACCCAGGATTTGGTCGGGATAGACGGGATGAAACTAGTAAGTTACGAATGTTACGTGATCGACGGAATGTGATATTGGGGGGAGCAGGAAAAATTATTTTAAGTTTTTCGTCGCTGTGGAAGTATGTTGAGATGGCGGGTGAAGATGGACCCTGCGCCACTCAGTGCTTTGCTATAGGCGGTAACGAAGGATAAGGGGTTTTGTTGCTGCCGCGGTTCATGTGAAAGTAATTTATCCCGATCTAGAGATTTGCACGCGGAGAGAGCATTGCTTATAAGGTTGGGAGGGTAGTTTCGTTTTCTAAAATCGTTGGACATTTCTTCAGCGCATGCCTCAAAATCTTCTGGGTTAGAGCATATGCGTGAGGTGGGGTCTGTCTTGACTCTGACCCCACCTCACTATTTTGTCGCACAATTAACCAAAAGATCAGCGCGCTAATCACTAACGACTCTATTCCACGTAACATTGCGGAGTTCATTAGACCCAAAAATGCTACTCCAGGTTCATTTTACCTACTGATTAAGGTACACAAGAAAAATAACCCCGGCAGGCCTATAATATCAGGAATAAACACACCCACCGAAAACATTTCTCTCCTTTTAGACCATTGTATCAAACACGTTCCTCCGCTTCTGCCCTCTTACGTAAAAGCCACCAATGAGTTTCTCCTCAAAGTCGATTCGATTAGTAAGCAGAACAGCGATTTGAGCAACGTCATCTTGGCTACTATGGATGTTACATCCCCTTATACAAACAGGCTGTACGCCGAAATAAATATTTTAAAATAAAACATTAAAAAATCCACGCTTAAAATTCCACCCTTCGAAATCCATTTTCTGAAATAAACCGTTTAAAAATACACGTCCTCAAAATAAACGCTGTTAAAATAAATCATGGTTAGGCTTAGGAAGGTAATGCTCCGTATCATAGAGTAGTGATAGCCGTATGGGCGACACGATGTTCTTTTTGGCGAAACATGCTATTATGATGTTTCTTACTCATGTTTGTATTGCTATCAATTACATAACAACTTAGGATTTCGAAATATCCAGCTTAAAAGTGATGTCGACGATGCGCGTATGAATACAGGACACACACACTTGATCATACCTGGGTAGTAATAGCATTACTGTAATAAAATTACAGTACTGAATTACTTTTTCTGGTAATTTGTAATGTAACGCATTACTTTAGACATTAGGTAATTTGTAATGTAATTTAATTACATTTGGGCTGTAATTTTAATAACATTACTCATTACTTTTTACAAAAGAATCGAGTGTGTGTTCTGTGTTGGCACTTGGCAGAAAGAGAGTTGGGGGACTGGCAAGTGAAAAGAATTCCAAAAGCGATAAAACCCCGGTGCAGGGGACACAAAGAGACAACACACTAGTTGTTTGTCAGTCAGTGCTTCGTCTGTGTTGTCTCTTTGTGTCCCCTGCACCGGGGTTTTATCGCTTTTAGATGTACCACCAAACAGCCCGGTTTTTATCGCTTTTTAAAAGAATTCCAACGGCACTATGAACGGTGACGCACTCAATCGGCACGTGGAACGTCAATTCCCTTCTACGAGCCAGTTGCCTTAGGCAGGGCACTCACAAACAAACGTTGTTAGGTCAACGGTTTGTAGCCCTGGAGAATCATTGTTTGCGGGCCCCATCCTCCTGACAATCTTCCTGTTGCCGTGATACATTGTGTCTCATTCGTCTCTGCATTGTGGAACGATACGTCACACGTGGCACACTAGCATGACATGTAGAAGAGACAAATAGAAGAGTACAAGTTAACTGTTGATACCATTGTAAGCATACATTTTTTTCCTCGAATTTCGGGGAAGGCAAGTTTCGTCAACTTGTGTGTCCCTTGTGCCTTCCACAAACTCGGGATCATGTATGCCAATAATGGTAAAGTAATGACTTTGTAATGTCATTACTTTTTCGTAGTAATTGTAATGTAATTTTATTACGTTTCAATTGCATTCGCACTGGTAAAGGAAAGGCCAAGAAAGCGCGCACGCACACGAAAAAGAGAAACGCAAAATCAAAAAACATACCAAAGAATGGCCAAACTCTCCTGATAGTCGGCTCTATATTAGACTATATTACACCGACGTCGCGCGTTACTTGCACTGCTAAAAGAGAACTTCACCGAATAATACGCTCCCGGGCATCCGTCATTCCGAATGATATCAGCCCCCGCCCCCTTACTAAGTCGGCAAAACTTGTCACGGATCACATACAGACAGACAACCTACTTCCGGTGTACCGAAATCCTCGTTCACAGTTATAGCCCTGGCTAGCCCCAAGCTCGAGGAGGGTACTATTTTCCGCGGCGGGCGAAGAGCCGTCGGCTGTCCACCAATCAGGGACCATGGATGTTAAAAGATTTATTTCGAAGCGTTTATTCTTCAAAGTTTATTTTTCGGAGTTTATTTCGACAGCGTGGATTTTCTCATGATTTATATTGAAGAGTTTATTTTGCAAACTTGATATTTAAGAGATTTATTTTTGAACGTTTTATTTTTACATGATTTATTTCGCCGTCATCCCATACAGGCATACCACACGATGAGGGTCTCGATGCGGTGAAAGTTTCCTTGAATCTTTCCCGTCTCAAGTTCTCCAGACATCAGCTGTCCTCTCGCTCCTTGAGCTTGTGCTCATGTACAACAACTTTATATTTAACGAAAAACATTTTGTCCAAATTCAAGGTGCAGCAATGGGGTCACGCGTGTCTCCCAACTATGCGAATCTTTTCATGGGGCAATTCGAAGAAAAGACTCTTCCAGATCAAACCTTTAGTCTTCTTAAGGTACATTGACGACATTTTCATCGTGTGGTTGGGTGATGAACCATCCTTAATTGCGTTTTTCGAGCATTTTAACTCCGTACATCAGGCCATCAAGTTCACGTGTAATCTTTCCCACGCATCAGTGAATTTTCTAGACGTGACTGTCTCTATACAGTCTGGTAAGCTGGTCACGAATCTATACAAGAAACCCACTGACAAACGCCAGTACCTTCATTTTAACAGCTACCATCCTAATACTCAGAAAGAGGAACATCCCCTTTGGTCAACTCACACGTCTAAAACGCATATGCTCTAACCCAGAAGATTTTGAGGCATGCGCTGAAGAAATGTCCAACGATTTTAGAAAACGAAACTACCCTCCCAACCTTATAAGCAATGCTCTCTCCGCGTGCAAATCTCTAGATCGGGAAAAATTACTTTCACACCGCGGCAGAACCGCGGCAGCAACAAAACCCCTTATCCTTCGTTACCGCCTATAACAAAGCACTGAGTGGCGCAGGGTCCATCTTCACCCGCCATCTCAACATACTTCCACAGCGACGAAAAACTTAAAATAATTTTTCCTGATCCCCCCAATATCACATTCCGTCGATCACGTAACATTCGTAACCTACTAGTTTCATCCCGTCTATCCCGACCAAATCCTGGGTGTTCCCCTTGTGGTAACAAACGCTGCCAAACATGTCATTTCATTAGCCCATGTACATTTATCTCGAGCACCTCAAACTCTTTTATTTTCGAAATCCGACAGGGATTGCACTGCAACTCTTTTAACGTATGTTACCTCATTATGTGCACTAAATGTTGTATTCAGTATATTGGAGAAACCTCGAACACCATGAGGGAAAGGTTTTACGGCCATAAATCCGATATTGGTAATAACCATCCTACACCCGTTTCTATACATTTTAACCTTCCTGGACACGCTTTAGGTACAGACCTCAAAATCGTTATCCTTGAATCGGGTTATAACAGTGACATGAAGCGCAAAAATCGCGAATCCTTTTTAATTGCAAAACTCCAGTCTCTGAAGCCTCATGGTTTGAACATCCACCCAGGCCCACTACAATTATTGAACCCCTAAATATAATTTAAAAAAAAAAAGATAATGTAAACACACACACACACAACTCTCCAATTTCCACATTTTCTTCGTTTGTCTCTCTCCTGAGACCACCTCCGTCTTCACTTTCTCACGGTCCACTGGTCACCTTTGTACTCCGCACCTGTGTCCTCATTCCGTCGCCACAACTCCCCCCCCCCTTTTTTTATCCTTAATTCCTGGAACGTCACCAACAAGTGTTCTCGTTTCCCGTGTATAAGCCCTTGGGCTCGCGTTATGTTTCGCTTCTGATACCCCTGCTTTTGTATTTATGTTCTTTTGATTTTTATCTGTGTTTGCATCCTTTCCATCAACCTGTTACCCTCTCATGCCAGAACTCCCCCTTCAACTGTATATATGTGCCTGTACCATGTTTATATTTTTGTAACCTGAAGAAGTGCAGTCTCGTGCACGAAAGTCTTGTTTACCATGTGTAAACAAATAAGTTGTTCCTACCGTTTAATATCACTCTTTGATATGCCAGAAACGATATCTTCGTTATCTTACGTTGCCAATGCTGGGTTGTGTTTTCCTGATATTCACAATAAAATACGTGCCCAGGAAAGCCCATGGTCATTGTATTTTGGTATGTCACCCGTGTCGTGTTTCGTGTGTGCCTGCATGCAATTTGCTGCATGCATGCACGGACGCGAGGAAGGGGCATGTGCAGCCCCGGAGCCCCGGGAACGGTGTTACTTCTAAATGCACGGTGAATCTGGTTACTTTTAGAAAGGTAACCGCGGCAGAGGTAACGCTGTACCCATCTAGTGTACAGGTAACGATATTGCAACTTTTTTACCTTTACTAGAAGTAACCGGGCTAAGAGTGTAGGGCCCATGGAGTAAAATAGACGCCCAGGGGCGAGGTGTTTAATTTACACCCATACCCGTCTCCTCATACACCCTGCATACGGGTGTGAAGTAAACCCCTTGGTAGGGTTAGATTTTTCCATTGGGGAGTTAATAACGCCTTTCACTAGTATTACACCTGAAAAAAATTGAAAAATAATGATTTTTTAATACTTAAGCGCAACAATTGACTGAAACATTCAAGGGGATGGTACGTGGAATACCTTTATTATATCGGGTGTAAGCAACGGTAAAAAACATCAGTGTGGAAATGTATATTGACTAGTATAGTAGTCTCTCAATGAAACTTTTCAGTGGTGTTCCCGCTCATACCTATAATACTTCGTTTCAGAAGGCAACTCGAAACAAATGAAAACATTCCGCGCTACTACTACAATGCTTTGTAGGGTTCTTTAGAACATTTGGAAGGCACGGCTGACTTGGGCTTCTGCTTTCTATAGTACTACAGTAAGTGGTTACTTGAATTTACCATGAACAAAATACTCCCGTGGGGAGCAATACTTAAGTAACGGGAGTAAATAATAAAGAAATTAATGTAAACAGAAAAAATGCAGCGGCGCGGCGACTTGAAAGCGAGCCAAGAACGTGCAGGGGGTGTAACTTTGGCTTCCACTCCCTTTCAACTCCTTTTTTTCTCAGAGTGTAGAAACGTACGACGTGTGTTTATATATATAATATAATTGGGTGTTTACGTCGCGAGACAACCGAGATCATGAGCGACGCCACAGCGGTCGGTCTGTGTATTGCTTTTGCCCACCTGAGGGTTCTTTAACTTGCGATGAAAGCTCATCACACGGCACCCCGTATTTAACGTCCCTCGTGGAAGACGGCGTGTCTAATGCAGGAACTGTTTTGGGGGTGAGTCCTTTAGGCGCTGTGTTGTGTTCCCAGGTGGTGGGTGTAGGTTCGTAGACGATATAGGTTTTGTCTGCGTTTCTCCATTATTTTTCGCATTCGTCGAAAGTTAATTGCATGGTAGGCTGGTGCATAGGTAGTCAACGGTGTTGCTGCGTGATGTGCGTGTGCTCCGTTGGGGATGTGGATGTAGGTTGTCTTTGATTCGGTGCCTGTAGAGACTCGGCCTTCCGCGCCACAGCTTGTGTAAGCTTTCTGTGTGTGCAGGTGGTTTTTGGATTGTTGTCGCTTTCTGTATTTGTGGGCAGAGCTTCGAACCGAATCGAAACCTGAATTAACCGAAATATTTAGCTGGAGCTGAACCGGAAGCGAACAGCAATTACTAGCGCCATCTTAGAGCTGAACTCGACCCGAACCGATCTTAAAACTGTGGTTACCCGTAAGGGTTGACGTGTGGTGGTGGTAGGGGGATCCGAGCGGTCTGCCTGCCTAGATCGGCGGCACTTTGTTCGTGGCATGGATGAAAGGGGGTCCTGCTGGTCGAAAAACTGAAATAAATGCATAAAAAACGTAAATCAGAGATATTGTATCACTTGAGTGGCATCCTGTACTTTTGTAGGATATTAGAACCTCGAAACAGTGCCGAACCGGTTTATAGCCTCTCAGCCAGGTAATCGAACCGATATAAAAATCAGTCAATCCATAAAGTTTATTGTTGACAAAATAATATGCACACATATAATATACAGATGGAGGTGCTATAGTTAAAAACTAGTTTCAGGACTTCCTATTATTAACACAATTTGAACAGCTAGCAACCAAATAAGAGTTTTTAAGACTGTGCAAGAGTATAAAGTAAATAGGTTGAAGGAACATAGTACGGCAGCCTGAAAGGCTGGAAAGTTTATGAGGCTTCTAATATGTAATGGTAATGAGTTTCATGTCTAACAGCATAGTTAGTGAACGTAAAATCGCCATAATTCGTTCTGGATGTTTCAAGTGATAAATGATGTTGCAGTGAATGAGGCCCGTGTGTAGGCCATGTTATGCTTAAAATATAATTCAACGTGCGGTATTGTTAGTTTCCTGTTAAGTATTTTTTGTGTTAACAATATTGACTGAGACAGTACTGATATGTTCAGTGGTAAAATGTTCATTAGTGGATATGAAGATCTAATGATTTCGCCCTTTTTCAAGCGAAGCATGGTGTGACTGGCGGTGTTCCGTGTCATCTGGAGTGGGTGCAAGTATGTTTTGTATGTATTGTCGTATAAGATGCTGCAGTAATGGAGGCCGGACTGAATGAATGAGTTGCAGATGATCAAGAGTGATTCGATTGGTAATATATCTCGTAGCCTGTATAGTGTGCCGATAACGCGATAACTGGTTTTGCATAGATAGTCAACATGGTAATGCCACCAGGAGAGGTGCTGATCGATTATGAAGCCGAGAAACGTTGTGTGATTAGCCTGCGTTACGATTCTGTCAAAAAAATATAAGCTGACATTATCAGAGCCCAGCTTTTTCTTCTTTGGTTGAAATATTATGTATGCTGTTTTACGCTATTAACTTATTTTGTGTCAACCGTGACGACATTTGATGCATGACGTTATTTGCAACATGGTGTACCTCCTTAATAGTGGATCCAGAAAGGAATAAAGCGGTATCATCTGCGTGCAAGATAGTTTTACACGTAAGTTGAGTAGGCAAATCATTGATATAGACTAAAAAGAAGGAAGGGCCTAATATTGATACTTGTGGAACTCCCAATGTGTTACTTAGAGAATTACAGGTAAACCGCTCGAGAGAGACATACTGACACCTATTCGCAAGATAGCTTCTGATTAGTTCTAGTGGTAATACTTTTGTTCCTTATTTTAATAACCTGCCTAGTAGCAGCTTATGGTTGATGAGATCAAAGGCCTTTGTGGGGTCAATGAAAACACCCATTGTGATTAATTTCCGTTCAATGTTTTGCTTAACGTATTCTGTTGTTTCAAGTAAGGCTGATTGAGTTGATTTTCCTTTGACAAAGCCGTCTTGCGCTGGTGTCAGGAGAGGGTTAGCAATGAAAAAGATGCTCTAACTTGTATACTGGGATTTTCTCAAAAACCTTGGATAGAACAGGCAATAATGCTATGGCACTTTAGTTGTCTGGAGATTGAGTGTCCCTTTTTTTATATGCTGAAATGATCTTGGAGGTTTTTAGAGCCGGTGGAAAAATTCCAGTACTAAATGATGCGTTTATGATAGGTGCAATGTAATATAAGATGTACTTTAATAATTACTTTACTGTACTTTAATAACAATAATGTACTTTTTAATAATTGCACAGTTATACCATACAAACCGGTTGACTTTGTGTTTTTCAAGTTTTTCACTACAGTCGTTCCTTCGCCTGGGTCAGTGGGCGTGAGAAAAGAAGATGTTTGATTGTGAATTACCGGCTTCATTGGGGACGGGTTCTGTTGCTTGTGATACGTCACCTTGGCAGATAATGTTTGTTCATTCGTTTGTTCAGATGGACTGCGCGTTGTATGTGATTCTACCATCAGTTTGGGTCATGCCATGAATGTTATTACTCCTCGGTTTCTTGTTTACCGCCTCGTTGATGATCTTCCACGTTTCCCTGGTGCCTCCTGCAGCCTGGGAAAGCGCTTTATGGAAGTATTCTCGTTTTGCTACTTCAAGAAGATAAGACAGCACATTTCGATACTTTTTATATCATCTAGGAATTGTTGTCTCTGTCTGAGTGCACTTTTCTGTAAAGGTTGTTTTTGTGTTTTACTGATTTCATCAATGCAGTGGTTACCCACGCATTTTTACTGAAAGAACGATTCGTCGCATACCTTGGAAGCGAGCACGCTTCCTTTGCATTTTGAATAATCTTTAGAAACACGTTGACCTTGTCGTCTACTAATTCTTTATACAATATGCTATCTCAGGGTGCTGGCGCAAAAAGGGAGTCTAATTTATCGCGGTTACATACAGTATGAACATTATGGGTTGCGGTTGAACATTCCTCATCCGCAACAGCAAAGATGGGATAGTGATCGCTAAGGTCCGAACACAGTGTTCCCCACATCTTATGGAAATTTGTTATATTATGATCAATGAGAGTGTCAGTTGTATTGCATGAGGGGCTAGGTGTTGTTAGCCATTGTGAGAGACCATAAGATGCAAGTATATCTGTGTACGTATTTACAGCACTAGACATATTTTCAAAAGTGCTAATATTAATATCGCCCATGATGAGAATATTCATTCTCACTTAGCATAACCTTAACAACAGTGCATCCTTGTCGGATTAAAATTCACTGATATCACCAGAGGGAGAACGATTGGCAACTCCTAATACAATGGAACGCATGGGGTATGACAAATAGGACTTGAGCCGTGAGTTAAACGGTACTTCTACGAACAAAGACTCACACAGATGTGACTCCACCATGATTTGAGCTTGATTTGTTACAAGAATCCATGGAATAATCACACAAGTCGTAAGATTCAACACCAGTTGGAGTCAGCACCCAGCCAACTTTCAGGAAGACCAATGAACGAAAAGTTGTGATTCGCGATTGACAATAAATCACGCAGATCATAGATGTGCGATTTAAGGCTTCTGATATTTCAATGAAATAGAGGTAGTGAGCTGGATTCACCGACTAAAGCGTTGAAGTTTTTTTTGGTAAGACATCAGTTAATTCTGTTGACATCGGGATAGGAACGTATAAATGCGACTACTATGAGACTAAGATCAGCGAACGATCTAATTTCTATCACTGGACTGTTTAAGCTCTTACGAACTTTCATGTTGCCTTAGTCCGTCCACAAAAATTGCCATTCATTGCTCTCTTCGAGCTCCAGTGCTTCCGCGAATAATTTTCGATTCTCTGGCGATAAATGACCATTGAAATATATGGACATATTAGAGCAGTTGTTCAATCAGAGATCGTGGAGGGTTGTCCGAGATTTCCTTGCTTTTTGTTGGAAGCTCTGTTTCACAGTTCTAGATACGAAGCCGACAATGATACTAGGTGGATGATACGCTTTGCTTGATGTTGGTACCCTGTGGGTCATGTCAATGTCTTGGTTATACAAGTGGTGCATAATTTTTACACCTATATCTCGCACTAGTTTAGAGCAGTCTTCATTTTGTTGGACAGCAATACCTCCTATCTCCAAATTATTTGCACGAGAATACTGCTGCAAGTCGTTTACCCGAGCCATCAGCTGATCATTATACACCTTTAATTTCGTGTTCTCCGCGCCGACTTCATCGTTTAATTTGAGCAACTTATCGTGACGAGATGACATTTCTTCAAAAACAGTGTTCATGTAGGCCATGCTTTACATGATCTCTTCCAGTACCAGAGCCACTGCCGCCTCCCGATCTTGTCTTTGACATAAGTAAACGGTTCAGGTCAGAGCAATGGCATAATCTACAAAGCTGCGAGCGAGCACGGAAGTTTTAGCAATGTAAGCAAGAGATGGCAACGTACCTCATAAAAAAAGGGAAGCACAATTAGGCAATCGTTACAAGAACACAGCCTCAGTCGCTCGCAGCAAAATATCTGAAATGATCTTGTTCTTCGGTTATGTAGCAGTCGCTGGCAGGTTGTGATGCGGTGGATGTGTCGTTGTTTGACTGCAAGTACACGTGTGGATGAAATCCCGTTGATTGGCTTCAGCGGTAGGCCACAAGTTGATGTTCTAGGTCAAAGCAGCACAACTGATCAAAAAAGGGAAGCACAATTAGGCAATCGTTACAAGAACACAGCCTCAGTCGCTCGCAGCAAAATATCTGAAATGATCTTGTTCTTCGGTTATGTAGCAGTCGCTGGCAGGTTGTGATGCGGTGGATGTGTCGTTGTTTGACTGCAAGTACACGTGTGGATGAAATCCCGTTGATTGGCTTCAGCGGTAGGCCACAAGTTGATGTTCTAGGTCAAAGCAGCACAACTGATCAAAAAAGGGAAGCACAATTAGGCAATCGTTACAAGAACACAGCCTCAGTCGCTCGCAGCAAAATATCTGAAATGATCTTGTTCTTCGGTTATGTAGCAGTCGCTGGCAGGTTGTGATGCGGTGGATGTGTCGTTGTTTGACTGCAAGTACACGTGTGGATGAAATCCCGTTGATTGGCTTCAGCGGTAGGCCACAAGTTGATGTTCTAGGTCAAAGCAGCACAACTGATCAAAAAAGGGAAGCACAATTAGGCAATCGTTACAAGAACACAGCCTCAGTCGCTCGCAGCAAAATATCTGAAATGATCTTGTTCTTCGGTTATGTAGCAGTCGCTGGCAGGTTGTGATGCGGTGGATGTGTCGTTGTTTGACTGCAAGTACACGTGTGGATGAAATCCCGTTGATTGGCTTCAGCGGTAGGCCACAAGTTGATGTTCTAGGTCAAAGCAGCACAACTGATCAAAAAAGGGAAGCACAATTAGGCAATCGTTACAAGAACACAGCCTCAGTCGCTCGCAGCAAAATATCTGAAATGATCTTGTTCTTCGGTTATGTAGCAGTCGCTGGCAGGTTGTGATGCGGTGGATGTGTCGTTGTTTGACTGCAAGTACACGTGTGGATGAAATCCCGTTGATTGGCTTCAGCGGTAGGCCACAAGTTGATGTTCTAGGT